>NW_028186116.1:893755-956181 GCF_003343005.1 Rhea americana
TTTGTACCTGAGGCAATTCTCTGTTTCTTGCTTGGGAGCATATGGAAGTTTTTTGTTCTTGTTCGTATTCCATTGTGTGTATCCCAAATGAAACTTGTTGATGTCGTTTATGATTTTGATAATTTATCTTTGCTTTCTTCTTAAGGTGATGGACAGAATTTGGTTACAGAAGATGTGACAGTAGTGGAGGGAGATGTTGCCACCATCAGCTGTCGAGTGAAAAACAGTGATGACTCAGTGATTCAGCTCCTGAATCCCAACAGACAAACGATTTATTTCAGAGATTTCAGGCGTAAGTCTCATCTTGGTATTACCTAGTAGCAACTTTTCTTCCACCTTGCTTGCTCTCTGCGTAAAGCAATTGCTAAGATCTCTTCTCTTAATTTAATGTTAGACACTTAAAGTTTAGTCAATTCTTCAGAGGGTAGATGAGACAGGCAATCATAATCTTTCTCCTTAATGGAAACCTTGATGGTCCCTTTTAAAAGTCAGACTGCCTTACTTTGCAATAGGAATTGATTGTAGTAATTCAGGGTGAATTGCAATTGAGTGCCAAATATTTAGCTGACACAAACAAATTGAGTAGGGCAAAGTAGAGCAAGTACAATGTTCTCAGAGGTAATATGTTTTGTTTGAAGACTGAAATTTTTGACACAATCTATGACTCTTTATAACCAAAACAAAATCTCTCACTGCAGTGTCCAGTGAATAAGACTGGCTTTGCTGCTTCTTATGCCAATCCTGGAAGCCTAGTAGCTGAAACGAAACATTGTAAATTGTTTACATTACTGTCAGTACTGGGCCTGGGCACACTGAATCAGCTTGGTAAGTGTTAGGAAAACACATAGCAGATGATGTTCTTTTCCCAGACATTTTATGATCTAAGTATCTAGAAGCGCAGAATGCCAAAGGTGATTTTGACTCATTTCCACTGAGCTAACATTCAGGGTTCTCACYGTGTTCAGCACAGGTGTTTTCTGAAAAGATAAACCAAACCTAGGACAGGTGCTTCAGAAATGCTTTCCACTAGGAAGATGTAAAATGCTTGCTATTAGAATTCCTGAAGGAATTTGGACAGACATTACTGCTCCAGAAACAAATTTTGAATTCTCTTTTTGCTGATTCTTGTCTGCTTTATGCTGCTCCATGTCTGCTCACCTGTCAAACCTATAGTCTACAAACAGCCAGAAATGAATACATATGGAAATAGATTTTTGCAATGAACTGTTTGCCTAAACATCCCTAAATTTGTTGAAAATAAATGCCACACTCAAAGGTTTGGTACTGTGTTAAGGGATTTGCTTATGTTGATTCTTTGTAATGATTTGAGAACATGGGTTTTTGGTACTGAAATGTGAGAAATGTGATTAAAGTTGCAGTCAGGAACCCATAGGATAATTGTCTAGGTTCTAGTACTGTTTTTATAGGTTTTTGACTTTGCTGTTGTGTCGAGAGAGGAGATGCTGTATCTGTCATGTTCATTGCCCTCACTAATGATCTGTTTGCTCCACAGCGCTGAAGGACAGCAGGTTTCAGTTAGTGAACTTCTCCAATAGTGAACTCAGAGTGTCTTTGACAAACGTCTCTATTTCCGACGAAGGAAGATACTTCTGCCAGCTCTACACTGATCCGCCCCAGGAAATTTATACCACTATTACAGTGCTTGGTAAGAACTGAATAGGTGCTTGCTGTGAACTTTTCAATCACTCAGTACGTGTGGTCTGGGTAGAGAAGGCAGTTGAATGGGGCTGTATGCTCCATTTTGAGAGTTGTTTTATGACTCTTTGAACCATGCCAAAAAAAAACCCAAGACAAGTTACCAGTGACCTGGGGGGAGGAGGGGGAATAAAACAAGCATTTCAATGCTGAGTGCTCTCCCACTGAAGACCAGCTTTTCTGTAGGTCAGCTGAGTTGTATTCTTCAGCCTGCAGGCATAAAATTTTTAAGCCCGGCCAGTAAATAACAAGCAAATTGTCCAGTGGAATGCCGTAGCTGTTAACTGTTCTGCCTGTCCTGCAGCACTTCTCTGATTAAACCCTGAACTTGTCTTTACAACATCCAACAATCACACTGTAAATAAAACATGACTTGCTCCTCTTATTCCCAGGACATTTTGATTTCAAGGAATAAGCAGAGGTGTAAGAGTGAGGTGTTTTTCACTTCTAAGTCTTTCTTGATTGTCACTTAAATGCTGCCAAGTTTTCCTGCTGTTTTGAAGTGGGTTTTAATACCAGCTGTCTTCCGCAGACAGTATACAATGATTAATTGTAGCATACTGTCTGTAAAAATACATGAATGAATCATTTGGCTTTGGGGGCAAGTTGGAACCTGCTGACATCTTGGAATGGAAATCTGTCCAGTCAATGGCTTTGGAGAAATGTGTGCACTGTGCAAGACGAGCTTTCCTAGGTCATATATCTTCTTTTTCTACRTGTCTGTAGAAAGTATATTTCTCATAGGCAAGGGAAGTTAAGTTGCAGTGGTTTTAGCCTCTCATTCAGTGAGGAGAGAAGGGAAAGAAAGCAGCCAGAATTTAAAAGCTGTAGATTTCTTTCAATAAGTCTGATATATTTTGTAGCAGGGTAGAACTCTTCAGTTTATGAATTTTTTGTTCTCAGTAATCAGACTACTGTSATCACATACTAAGTATTTTCTTCTGAGACTTGGAGTTTTGAAAGATTATAATGGAGCTTGACAGCATCTTTGTCTATCTTCCTTTGTCTGTCTGTCTATATTCCTTAAGAGTAAATATTGCAAACGCACATAGCTGGTGAATCTCCTGGCATTGTGAAGATGTACAAGTTTTTGAATGTTTGTTGGTTGACATATATTCAGTGAAATCCTGACTAAAGGAAAGTGATAGCTTCCTATTAATTTTACTGAAAGTTGATGCTTTAACGTGTAAAGAACTTAAGGTCTTTCATCTGACATCTTAGAGTTAGTTGTTTGTTTAGGAATTCCTATTTTCAGAGTTGAAGTTGGTTTCCAGGCCCCCCTGCCCTTCCCCAGGTAATACAGAAGTATGTTTGCCAAACAGAACTGCAGAGTGTTTGCCTTTCTTTCACTTGCATGCGCTTTGCAAGACTGTGGTAGATACGCAGCTGCAAGATTGATGTGGTTACCAATAATAGTAGCTAATGCTATTAGAGCTATTTCTGCAGATTAGCAGTGGCTTTTAAGATCGTATTAACAGGAGAACCTGAATCACAGTGGATGACTTAATGTAAGATTTTGCTTGCTGATTAGTTTAAATCTTTCTTCTTTTATTTAATGAGATTTGCTTCTTAGGTTTTTATACACTGCCTAAATAATGTTTATAATCAGCTGTAGTATAGCTGTTAAACTCTCAAGTTGTTGGTAAATGTTAGTGTAGTTTCCAGGATTCACATGAATATGAAGCTTTCTTCCAGCTTACTATAATCCTACATGCACAAAAATATTTAGTTGTGTTTAATTTCACTACTACCAATATATTTAAAGTGCAAGTGTTTATTTTATTCACCTATAAGCAAGTACTGTGTGTCTTCCAAGCAGGAGGCTAATGCAATTACGGGGGGGAGGGGATTCTGTTTGTTTTAATATGAATAGTATTTCAGAATTCAGGGAGAAATCTGTTTTCTTGTTTTGTACTTCAGTTCCTTGTTAGAAAAATTTGGAGCATGGCCAGTGTATGGCTGCCTCTGCCTGACACTAATAAAGGAGTGAGTGTTTTCTCTTTACCTTTATCACATACTTGAGCAAAACCTTAGTTTACAGAGCAGACAACAAAGATAGATGTCTATTTTTAGAAGTGTAGGGCGGGGGAGTGTCGTCTTTGGCATTTGTACTTAGCTGCTGGGTACTGAGAAGCCAAGGGCAACATGTTTCTTCTTCCGTAGTATTGACTCCTTAATTAGGAAGAAAAAAATGGAGAGGAGAAGGGAGTAATTTTCAGTGCCAGCATATCATTGATATGGCTAGGAATCCATTTTCCATCAAAGATCTCTTAGTCAATAATCAGACTTTTTTATGTTTTGAGTAATGGAAAGGAGTGGATTTGCTAGCCTGCTCCTAATGATACTCAGTTAGGAGAGCCAAGCAAAGTTTTGAGACAGCTTTTTTTGTAGCCAATATTAGAAAAGAGCTTGCTAAACCCTATCGCATTTTTCTTCTATAATAGTGTTCTCTTTCCTCTGCCTCCTTTTCCTATGTATTTTAATGTCTTCAGTGTCACTGTGTAGATTTATTCATGCTTAACTGGGACGTGTGAACATCTTAAATATGTAGTCTGTTCTCTTTAGAGAAAAGCCGCGAGTGAGTAATTAGTCCATTTGACCATCTGGATGGTATTTATACTTTTGTTCTTCATTAGGTTAAAAAAAAAAAGGTTAGTCATATTTGAACTACATGGTTGCTTAATCATATTGATCAGAACAAAACAAGTTAAGTTTCCTTTAAATTTTAGGTTTTTTCTGGAAGTGCTGAAACTCCTTGCTGTATAAACTGTTGATGTTCACTTTTCCTCCTTTTTACCTCACCAGCTACTAGTGCTTTCATGTTTAAAAAATAATTTAGTTTGTCATATTTTTTTTAAGCTTGTTCATCATGTCCTTGGGTTGAGCTGCAGTAGTGTTTATCCCCCTGAAACTCTAAGCTGTTAATATTAGTGGATTATTTTTCATTGAAGATGATAGTCTTGTAGATTTGTTTTTCAAGAATCTTCATCTACAGAGGGTATTTTGGGGGGAGAATTGCAAATTACCCTCCCAAAGTAATTGCTGTGCGATGCGAGTATCTGTCAGTGCACGTGCAGTTGCCTCTATTCTCTCTGGGATGGTTTCATATTTGCTCTGTGGGTTACGTTAATGGGAGAGGCAGTGTTGTCTAAAAGGTGATGGCATTCCACTGTGGTGTTGTGCTCAGTGGCTTTTTGGTTTTTTGAGTCTTAAATGAGCTTGATGTTTGCTGGCCTGCTTCCACTCCTGAATGCTGAGGCTTGAAACTGAACAGCATGAGAGAAAATTTGCCTTCTGAGAGGTAGAACCACAGGTAAGTAATGCACTTTGAAATGTCAGTTTTTGCTCCTCTTCTCCCTGTCAAAAGGAGCCAAGAAATGTGAATGAAGTCAAACTGTATTTTTAAATAGCAACATATGCAACTGAATTGCATCAAACTGTAAAACTTTTGGAAAGGTGCCTACCTAGGAGAGCAAACAAAGTTAACAATTTGAGTAGTAGTTTGTGAAACTACCATTATGATTAGATGGAGAGTGAGAGTGCCTATGGTTATTGTGAAACTACCTATTAAAGGTTTTGATCAATTGAAAGATGAAATAAATGCTGGTGACTAGTTTTCTATGGTGTATTTTATGGACTTTTCAGAAGGTCTTGTCATATGTTACTGGTCAAAAAATGACTGATCTGATTTTGTCATCAAGTGTATGTTGTGTCATCTTTTTTTCTTTCAGTCCCACCACGCAATTTGGTAATTGATATCCAGAAAGAAATTGCTGTTGAGGGAGAAGAGATTGAGCTGAACTGCACTGCCATGGCCAGCAGACCAGCCACCAGGATCAGATGGTTCAAAGGAAACAAGGAGCTAACTGGTATAGATGTATCCTCTCTGTCCTTTTTCAGATAGCTGAAATGATTTATGCAATATTATATGTTTCTCCTCTATTGTCACTTGAGGAAAAAAAAAAAAAAGTGGAGTAAGCTGCTTTAAAGCCAAGCTAAGGAACAAAGGAGCATGTGGGCAGCTGTAAATGCCRACTTTCTTCAACACAAGGGTTAAACTTCATTCTGTCCTCTACCTGCCTCCCAGACTTGAGTTCAGCATTCTGGATATAGTTGCAGGTGACCTTGAGGAGCCCTAAAGCTGTGTAGAGAATTTATTTCTGTGGCTATGTAGCTTTCTACCTTGTTTTAAGTATGGACGAGATCCGCTTTTTGAGCTGTAAAGATTTTCTATTCACCTTTATATCTGGATACTTTGTTTATAGGACTTTTTTTTTCACATGTTCTGCTGGATATTTCTACAAGGTGGGCATCTCCTACTCCCTTAAGTCAGGTTGCTCATAGTATTTATACATACAAGTCACACTTGTTGCATGGGGCATGCTGTTAGTTTAAGTCTGCACATAGATGTGAGCTTGGTTGACATCTTTGTGCTTTACCTGGTCTGGGACAGTAAAGCGCTTAATACAAGTCAGACTTGTTGCTTCAAATCTAAACCCCCTGCAAAATAAAATCCTCCATTTGCATATAGCATCTGTAGGCATCCTAGTTCAAGGAGACATGCTGAGATTATGCTGATAAAGGTGGAATGTGAAACGTAGTGCTGTCCCACTGACTTCCAGCACCTGTTGCTGTCTAAATGGTGTGCAGATCTTCAAATGATCTGCTCTTTGGCTTCCCTTCAGCTTATCAATAATACTTTTAATTAAGTTAAACTGGTTTAATCACTTTTCTAGCTAATTGTTGATTGGAAGGTGGGAGGGGATTTGTAGCTCCATTGATTTAAGAGTTTGGGGATTTGGGGATAGTGTAATGGGTTTATTAATCATTGTGGTGGTGTAGTTGTAGATTTTAATTGGAAAGAGCTTCGTGGAGAGACGTGTGTTACCACGTACACACGAGCTTCCCTCCTGTAACCTTTAGTAGCTGTAGAAAGGGGAAATTGTATGTTGAAGGGGGATGTGTTCTGTGGGCACAGAAACTGTGTGGTGAAAGTATCGGGAGATATGGACATACCTTCCCGTGGTCACTCTGTTTTTCTTTCTCTCGTCTCTGTACCAGGCAAATCTGAAGTGGAGCAGTGGTCTGATATGTACACAGTGACCAGTCAGCTTTTGCTGAAAGTGGGACGGGAGGATGATGGGGTCCCTGTCATCTGTTTGGTGGATCACCCTGCTGTCAAAGACTTGCAGACACAGCGTTACCTAGAAGTCATGTGTAAGTAGCAGAACTTCTAATTCTTTGGGTGTATGAGGTCACATGCTTGAGAAGCATTCAGAAACCATTAATTATACGGTCAGATTTTATTACAGTGTAGATAGAATTTATATGCTATTAAAAAAAAAATCAAAATGCTGGGTCCTATTTGATGGTTTAAGCCATGCCTTTTCCCAGTCCTTTTGCAACAAAGCAAACACATGCTTTTGTTCTCTTAAGGAATAACTCTCTGTACATAGAATTTGCTCCAGTTTGTTCCTGGTTGGGTTTTATAGTTGTCAGAACAGATTAAATTCTGAGTATTTTTCTTCTAGCGATGTACTTATCTTTCTGAACAATGTAGCTGTACTAACAGAGTAAAGCAACTGGCCACTATTGCAAGCTTACTGGCAAAAACTTGCAACTGTGAGAAAGAAACACTTGTTTTGTGCTTTGTGAGCATACAGCACTGTTTTTCTAAATTAGAACAATGTGAATTATRTGGAATTCAGAGTAATACCACGGATTATGGCCATTTTTGGCTTTAATGCACCCTAATTTGTTCAGCATTAGCACAAGGTAATGCAGCTCATTTTGTTTAGAAACTGCTYTCCTGTACAGGATGTTAACAGTATTCATGCACAGGTAGCTGAAAATATCTGTGGTTCCAATGCAGACGTGCCTGGCTTTCATCTTGATGGAGCTAAAGGAGCTGTGGTACCTGCTTGCTCACAGTCAGAAAATGGCTCACAAAATCAAGTGGTTGTCACAGTGTGGCTTTGGTGCCTCAGGAAAGTAGGGGTGCTAGAGTGCTAATTTGTACAGGCTCACCTTGACTACATATTCAGGGGAAGGGGAGGTTATATTAATTTGTCGTCATCTTTGTTATGTAGTTTCATTATGAACATCTTAGTTACAGTTCTCATATCTCTGAAACTAGCATAATGTTCCTCTAATGAGGAAAACAGAAACGATCAGATACTACCTAAATTGGCAGATACTAGATTTTTTGTGACTGTGCTAAYGTGTAATTCATTTATGCAAGCTTAATGTCCATTAACATTTCTTGTAGAGCTCCATTAGCTTTAATAATACATTAGCACCTTTGTGAGGCTTGATCAAATACTTCACGGGGGAAAAAAATCCCATCTCTGATTAGGAGGAGAAATTGAAATCTTGCAGGCTTTTTTACACTTGTTTGTAAGGGGGTCAGATTGTCTTAAGGATTCCTTTTAGAAATCCCATCGAAATCCTGGGGTGGTGATTTTTTTCTTTTGGGTGGGATGATATGATGGGGTAAGGTCAAAGTTTTAGGAAAAATTTATCACGCATTCAGGAATTTTCTGTATTTTCTTACGGAATAGAAAAGAAATCCCTTCTTGACTGCTTTCATTTCTGGCCTTTACACATAGTGTTCTACACATAATGAAGGCAGAGTACATATTAACTACAGTTATCTGGATGTTCTGTGGGACATGCATGACCTTCAGTTAATGCATTGTAGGCTTTATCTGATGCAAATTGTTTATACTTACCACTAATTTTAGTGTTCCCTTTGGTGGTTCTGTGGAGCTCAGTGCATCTGGTTGTTGGAATGCAGTTAATGCAGAAACTCCTTGGAAAGGAAGGGGAATAAATATGAAATGGTCTTTCTGATTTGTTTGTTTTTTATGCTCTGATCTGAATTGAACTCTGAGCTTCTGAAAAGATAATTTTTTAATAGATGCACACACCCTTACTCACTCTTATATCTGTATCAGGTAACAGCCTCCAACGCTCATATTCTAACAGGATAGTTTTAGTCCAGGTAGTTTAAAAATGAATTATCGCTTTGTCTTTTTTTCTCTGTTATTGCTGTTCGCAGCTCATGCTGAATCTGTCATGCCTCAGTGCCTTGCTCGACTTTTGACACTAGCAGCAGAGGTCTGTCTTGGTTTCATTAGCAACGAGGAGAAGCTTATACCTCAGAATAGGTTTTATTTTCATTTGCATGTCAATAGCCAAAGGGAATCATCACATGGATGCATATTCTAGTCAATAACAACCTGCAGTCTTGTTGGAATGGGTGGTGTAGAGGCACAGGATCTCTAGCTGTTCCCAAATCCTGAATCTAGTTTCATTTCTATTTTTAATTAGCTTTTGGAAACAGTATCAATAGACAGGTGTGTACATGCCTAGAAAGAACAAAGAGGATCCAGACTATCCAGCAGAATCCTTCTAAGGGGCTTCCCCAAATGCAGTATCCAGAACTAGAATTTTGTCTGTAAAAGAATATACAGGAAAGAAACCACTGTGTTTTGATGGCTGGAGCAAAACATGGAGTACTGGTCTTCAGAGCTGTAGCTGGGAATACTGGGAGCATTGCTGATGGTGTAGCAAGGAAGGATGAAGGTGTGCTGTGTTGCCTTTCCACATCCTATAAGATGCTTTTTTCTCTGAGCTATGGGGAGCTTTCCTGACCTAAATCTTGAAACTTGTTCACTTGGAAATGAGCTCCATTCTGTACTGAGGTAGATCTGACTCGCAGTATTTCCTTACGGCGATGAGTCTAGAGATGCAGTGATCACATACATTCTCTTTCAGGCATCAGTTTTCCAATTCCTAGAATGAGGCTAATGGTAAATCCCTCTGAGACTTCAGAATGTAGGAACTTGACCTATGTTAGTCCAGTTGGTTGTTTTGGTGGGCAGCAGCATGGTGCAAGAAGAACGTGTAGCAACTGATAACCTTGCAGCTCCCAGCAATTAGTGGCTCCAGGACTTCAAACACTGGAGAGTGTGTTGAGACACGTGCATTTAATACCTGCTGTTGGACCTGACCTCAAGGCAGTTAAGAAGCCAGCTGTTACCCTAGGAGGTTCTCCTGCTTCAAGCTGATGACTGCAGCTCAGTTCTTTGCCTGATTTTTGACTGGGGCTACAAATAGGGAGATAATGAGCATTTGGAAAATCTGCTTGTCTTCACTGATGGACATCTAGATCAGAACTTCTGCTGATAGAGATCTAGCCTCTTGGGGAACTTACACTCTGAAAATCTGGACTAATTGATATTTCTGCAATTACTTTTTTAGATAAAGGATTTGCAATTAGAGCCAAATGTCCTTCAAATGGCTGTTTATGCACTTACTCCAAATCTTTTGTTACCCTCTTGGTGCTTAAAATGCTGAATGCCCAAAGAAAGGGTGATCAGCCTTCAGTGATCGTGCCATGTTAGTGCATGTGGGTTCAGTGACTCTTGCTGCAACTGCAGAGAGGCATAACTCRAGCAGTTAGCTGTGTGGTTTTAAGTGGCTGCTGTTGCCTTCTCTCCTCTTAAGTTTTCCCCATTTGCACCAAGGGCACAGCAGATTCACCTCTTTGGAGCATCAGCAGGGCACAGTAGAATATTTTTTCAGCTTATGTKGTATTTCTCTGCACGTGACTTATTCAACGCAAGCATGAAATGCATTGGGGAAGGGTAGAAAATCGAATAGAATAGACATTTTACTGAAAAGTTCTCATCTGCTTAAAAAAATAAAGAAGTTGAAGTCTACAAAGGGACCTACTTCACTCCATTTTAAAAACGGTTCATTTGAACATTTTCTTGTGTGTGCTAAAGCTAAAAGAAAATGCAGACTTCAGAGTGGGTGGGTTTTTTTATTTTCTCAATAACCTCAAGAACATACTTAACATACTTCTAAATGGTGGCTGGCCTTACCACCTTGGGCTGTGGTTGTTCCAGATTTCCGAAATCAGCAAGAGGGAAGCAGATAATGGTCTTGAAAGGGACAGGTGGAATAACTTCAGGCAGACAAAAAGTATGGGGTTTGTTATAACATTTAATCTTTTAGCATCCCAGGCAAATACAGCACTGAACCCTGTATCACCTTGGCCAAGAATAAGGTAGTTATTCAAGACTGAATAAGGTAGTTGCTCRTTGTGCTAAGTCATATTTGTTTTATTGTTTCCCTGTTCTCTCCCTGACTAATTCCAGACTTCTCCTTGATTGCTGGGACAGTAAAAACTTTAAGCACAAGCACAACCTTTTGCTGTGAAGTGAGTTAAGAATGGACTCCTGCTCCTCCTTGTATGCATGCAGGGAGTCTATAAAGGGCAAAATAATAGAGCTGTTGCTTCCATTAAAAAAAAAAAAAATGTTAACTCATTACTATGTCATAGACTGAACTCCGAAAATAAGTGGGGAGTTGACATGGATCTGAACAATGCATATACTGATACATGATTTTTTGTCAAATTATGAGCACTAACTTAGAGTTCTACACTTTGGAATTTGGGGAAGATGTTTTGCCATAGTCAGCAAAACTACGAGTAAGACTTGTTCATGCTAAGTATTTACTTAGCGTACTCAGAGTAAGCTACTTACTGCATGTAAAGTGTGGCACAATCTGGCCCTTTGTGAAGTTTTGAGATAAATGCTTCCATATGARTACGTTATTAAAAAGAAATCTCTGCAAAGAAGAATCCTGTAATATGAATTAAAATCTCCTGGTAATGCTTTTTGAGCAAACAGAGTTTGACAAATGGTGCCGTGTACTCACAGTAACAATAACACTTTCATGCTTGATTAATAGCCACCCCAGTGAATATATAACCCTGCGCAATGGATGGACACAATATGTTGCATGGTATTGGTGTGAAAATATCTGTTCATTCTGGCTAGAGTTGCTTTCTCTTTGATTCAGATGATTCAAGAGGGACGGAAGGGCAGTATGTTGAGTGTAATTTTAGAAAGGAAATGAAGCAACAAAATGCATTAAAATATCGTTAAGGAATTGAATGGAAGCAGATATTCTTGGAGACATTTATGTTCAGTCTTTTGGTACTTTTCCTTATCTTAATATTTGATACTGGAAATGAAAGTGTGAAAGTCTTGATTTGGTATTTTGTCTTTTTTTGGTTTTGTTCTTTGCCTTGGGGGTATTCAGGTTCTAATTAACCGTGCATTTTGTTTTTTTGTCTATGTGTATACTTCTAAAATATCCACCCATAGAATCTGTTAAGGCCTGTTCTTATGACAGGAGAATTCCTTRCACCCAATTATGTAAAAAAGTGTCTGTATACGTATGCTGTCATATCTCCTGTAGTCTTTATATTTCTGTTGAGCACAAATACTAATCGCATAGTATGCAGTGAAGTGATTAACATCAATGAACTTTATCATCTAGAGATTTCTRAAAATGAATAAATGAATTGTTTTGTTCAGTGAGGTGTTGACCCTTTCAGAAACTTTCATTTAAAGCTTTTTTTCTTTTGGTAAATATGAAAAGCACCACAATCAGCCAAGTGTTCACTTATTTGATTTTCTGGGGCATTAGCCACTCTTGTTTGTGACATTTCCCAGTTGGGTGCTCGTTTGCAAGCTTGTTAATAAAGTTTTCTCAGAGGAATGTTGTTGGGAAGGAATAACATACAGTAAGGACTGGCCTATACATTGAGCGCACATCATAGCTGTAGAATGCTGTCAGATATTCGAAATGATACCTATCTGTTCTCCTTGGTGTGACTGAGCGTGTTGCTTTAGCATATGTTAACCCCAGAAGCCAGGTAACGAGCCATTTGTTTTGTACCTGCCTACAGTTTTTGTAGTTTATTCTTCTTAGGTTCTGGATGGCGGCAACTGAATGTCCAAAGGTGTGGAGCTTCCCATCTGAGGAAGTGCTTCTTAAATGAAAGGTAACTTCCCATGTAAGATTGCAGTGGAAATACAAGGCTGACAGAACATTGCATTCATTTCTGAATAGGCATCATTGTGCAAAAAAGAATACAGAAAGTGAAAGGAGAGTATCTTGACTTTTCTTTCCATTGCATTGCTGTTACAGTGTGAATGTTTAAATTCTGTGATTTGAGGGTGATTTTTGCAGAGTCATATTTGAGGTCTGTGAGGCTCTTCCAGACAAATTGTGAACTGCCARTCAGGTCCTTGATTGTTAATTTAAACATGAGATCTGTTTATTTAATAGGTTTTTGTTGGCTGAAAATCAGTAATGCTGTCCTTGTAAAAACTGAGGAGAAAATACTAGATTGTCAGATCTCTGCTGTCTCTGATGCAGACTTCATTTCCTGATAAGCAAGCCTGCTTGATTTTAGGATAAAGGTGACAGTTATATAATAACCTGTGTATAAACGTTAACTTCTCTGACTTTTTTTTAATAGTCAAAAATATATCACTTTGAAACTTTCTGTAGCATGTAAGTGAGATAAGGTACAGAAACTGCTAGAAGACCAAATTTTTTGAAAAGTTTTATCATTGTTATCTATTGAAGCAAAAAGCGTGCTAGTTTGGACCGTAGAACAAAACAGGGACAAGGACCTGTATAAAAGTTTGTGCCTCTCTGAAAAAGGATGTGTAAAGTGCATCCTGGTTGATACTGAAGCTAAAATTAATGTGCGCAAAACTCTTGTTGACCTGGAGATACCTTCTCCATCTGTTGGAATTTTTGCAAAGGTACATGCTAGAAATTAATACAGTAATTATAAAATGGATTTTAAAACTTGGGTTCAGTAATTAATTTTGCAAAACAGGAGTTTTCTAGTAAGTAGTTAGTTGAATCCATTTTGTAATGTTCTCAGTTGGCGACCAGTCTGGCCATGCGAACAAGGCTAGCTATGCTGCGCACCAACCTCGGAGGGGCAACCACGTCAACCAGGAAGGGCCCACTGGTTCGTTACTGTAGGTGGCTGGCAAAGGTTAGGAGTCAGCCAAGTTGCAGAAAAGCCTCTTGCCAGCTGAAGAGCAGCTTCATATAATGTATTTACTGTGACTTTTCCAGTGCGATTTTTGTGTTCAAAGTGGACAGATTGCTGCCATGGCATCCATTGTATAAACCTATCATTTACGCTGGGATTGTTGGAGTGCGATGATTCAATGGTGACATGATTAGCATGGCCCCAACAAGCAGGTACTGTACCTTGAGTGTAATGCAGGGGTGGTCTTGCTGCAGTTAGTAGTAGTTCACATGGACAGTGAAATTACTGAATACAGCCATACAGCCACAGATTTAAACTTATTATCCACATTTTCCTCATTATGCATACACTGATATTATTTTAGAGGAAGGATATGAGGGCAAGAACATGACCACACTTTCACCTGCCCTTTTGCATTTACCAAAAAAAATGCATTTAAAAACTTAAAATATACAGGCGTATTTCTGAATGTTAGTCACGTTTAGTGTGTGTGTTAACATCCTTATTGGCTGCATTATCCGAGAATTCAGCCATGGAGTCATCCCATCTGACAAGGTATCTGTGCTGGGGGAAAAGGAACGTGCCCATCGTGCTTACTCCATGCAGAGAGGGGTTCTGTATTCAGTAGTATTGCAGCTGGTTTTAGTCTGTTCACAAAAATGGTGGATTTTCTTCAGTGGAACTTTGAGTTCTGCTGCATTCTCCTGCTTTGTGCGTTTAAAGTGAAGTTAATAATTAGGGGTCCTTGACTGACCAAAGGTAGGCCTAGAGCTTGAAAATCACTGAGGAAAAAGTTGAGGTGAGAGATGTTCCAGGGGTTAAGGACAGCCATTTGAAGATATGTTGCCTAGAAAGAGGATGGACCGGTTTCTTTGACTTAATTTGTTTTTCGTGCAGCCCAGCTGACAACAAGCTGGAGTCTATTAAGCCAGTGGACAGKAAGGGGGTGTATTGCTGAGGTCCTGAGGCCATATTCTGACTCACCACGAACGGCGTGGTGTCCAGAGTATATATGTAGTCAGAYCTCATGCTGGGACTCGTCAGGAAATAAGGCTTATGAAACCGACCCAGTGATGTTCTTTGAGATGAAGAGCTTGCCTGTCTTGGAAATCATAGGTTTGTCTGATGAAAGTAAATGGGCAGAAATAATACTCAGGCTTCTGTAAGACACAGCTTGGTATAATGTGATGTCTTGATTAATAAGATAAACTTTATCAATAGAGTATGTGTTTAAATGAACTAAGAAATCACGAACTGGCAGATCTGAGAGTCATCATTAGGAACTAATTGGCAATTCATGGTATTTCGAGAGTGAGTGTACTGGCCTGGGTGCTTCTAATCCACAGCATTTTAAAACTATTAAAAGTGTTTAAGTGTGCTCTATGTCCCTTACAGAAGTGGGACTGCATCCTGGAAAACAGTATTTAAAATGCTGTGGGGGCAGAAAGCCCACTGTAAGTTTTCACTGAGAAATCTGCATAAAAGCCAGTGCCTTCCTGCACATTGGATACGAGTAGCTAAAGTAAGTTTTTTTTTTTTTTTTTTTTTTTTTTTTTTTTTGTTGTTGTTCACTTGTATGTTTTCTCTGTGCTGTTGTTGACACTATTCTTTGCAGTCATTCACAGTATCCTGGAAGGTAGACTTTAAAGGATGCTGGCAAAGTGGTAAAGAATGATTTTTTTATTATTTATTTATTTATTTTTTTTTAATAATCAAAGACTTGATGGCTATGGAAGACCGTACAGGAAGAGATTTGCAAACCTAGTCCAAATCTGTCCTACCAAAAAAAGATTGACAAGTGATTTGTTCATGGGATAACAGGACAGCCATGGGGAGTACAAAAKGGATCTGTAATCAGCAGTGTAAGGCATAATAGAAATCTATGGCCAAAAGTTAAAATTGTATGAGATTAAAGGGAAAAGATACTGTATCTTAAATGTTTAATGGCAACAAAACTAAAGGAGGCAGCAAGTTCTCTCTCTCCCAGCATCCCGTTGAGATAGGGTGTCCTATTTGTGCATTTAGGCCTAATGTAGAGCCTGGCTGAAATACAGGGCCTTTGCTGTTGTCAGCCTGATGGAATAATGCATCGTGATATAAGGACATTGTATATTTATTACTAGGCAATATAAGAGAAGAATAGTGATCTAGTGGGCTTTAGCTTCTCCCCCTTAAACTGTTAAAAGGTATGTATGTTTTCTGATCTGCATTCTGATGGTAAGGGACACAGAATCTGTTTTTCAGTGCTTGCTGCTTGGAACAGGGACTGTCTGAAGAAAAGGTCCTGCTGTAGCTGTCTGCCAAAATGATGCTACTGACACTGTTCTTGAGGTAGACCTGAAGCTACAGGTCTGACCAGGAGAGGAAGACTGTCCTGGTGGAGTGCATAGCCCCAGGCATGGTGCCAAAATCAAGAGATGAGATGCATTGGCCAGCGGRGAGACAGGCCTAACATTTCAGTGCAGTGCATCAGCCAGCAGTCTCTTTGGTGCTTCACTTGCTTGGGAATTTAAAGTGTAGGTTGTGAGGCTGAGAGGGGGRGGAGGAGTGTTTTTCATTTTCCAACTGACTTGGAGCCACTGGAAGACTGCGAGAGGTCGGCTCGCGTAGGCTGTAATTGGCCAACAGGGCAAAGAGCAGCCACAGCCATCACCTCTTTAAAGGCTGCTTTTCATGTCTTTTATGGGCACGCGATATGTGTGTTCTAGAAGAAATCTCATCAAATGCAGAATGATTTTGTAATAAGTTTTTCAAATTGGTTGCTGCTACAGAGTAACCTTTAGACTACTGATATTTAACCTTGTATATCACTCATAGCTTTTGAATGAATTTAGCTTAATGAAGGTGCCTTATTAAATTACTAGGTGTTTTTTTTTTAAGCCACTAGAAATAGGCATACTAGGAAATAGCTTTAGGTTGTTAGATCTAATTGGCTGCCAGTGGAGTTTATTGTGTCCTAGATGCCTAGGTCCAAGTGTTTATTTTTGTGTAGCGGTCCAGCAGTATGCTATTAAGAAGTTCCATGTTGAGTGGTTCAGGCTGTTGGAAGGCACATGGTAGTAAAAACTCTTCTGCTGCTTGCCTTGGGCCCTTGAATGCCATCTGAGATGGAAATTGCCCCAGAATATGCTAACATAGGCATTACTGAAACATGGCAAACTATTACTGCAGACCTTGAAAAGCACTCTTAATGGTTCACCGCTGTAGGTTTGCCAAGTGTCAGGATYGCGTGTAGAAACTGAGCCCAGCATCCCATGATGCTTAGTGTTGTGCAAACATTTACTAAGAATCTAATCTCAAGAATATAGACGAACTYTGAGGCAGGATGCTTGCTGGTGGAAGTAGAGCTAAAGATTACTTAARTGCACATCCTTTTAAAGACAACAACAACAAAAAAAATTCCCCAAGCCCAAATAAACAAAATGTTACTGGCCAAAGCAAGTGGTGGTGATGGTTTTAAGGATGAGTTATTGTGTACTACAAGTCTAATTAAAATATCACTTCTCCTGATTGCCCAACCATTGTTCTGAATCCTTCAGAGTTGTGAAGCACCTCCTATTTTCCTAAATGCCTGTACGTAATTATGTGAGTAATTACCAGAGGAGACATTTGCTGTGATGACTCCAAGAATGTTCTTGCCTTCACAAATGCATGTATGTTGTACTAGTAAAATCTGGATTTATATCATATGTGACATTATTCAGTTCCCCCCCCCCCATTGAAACAATACAAGATTCAGTTTGCTTCCTTCGTTTGTTTAACGAAGACTGTGGAGACAAAGCTGAGATGGAAAGGCTCCTCTCGTGTTGTTTTGAGGAAGCTTAGTTTGCCGTTCATGCGCAGTACAAGCCTTCAGTGTATCCCTATTGATTTGCATAAGTAATTGATAGCTAGTAAACAAGTCATTAGAAATACTAAAATTTTTCCAATGAAAACTGGATTGGAGCAGCAGAAGCAGCAAGCTGCAGAAGATCTTGAACATAGCTAAGTTTCTCAGCATGGTACACTAACAAGATAGCCTTTGCATTCCCATATAAATTGGACTGAAAAGGCTTCTACTWCTTCTACAATGCACAGTATAATAGCATCCATGTTTCTGGCATGGACTCTTAGTTACTGTTGGAAAGCAAATAATAAATAGTGAGCAGATGGCCGAGAGGGAAAAATATTGTGAGCTAGAATGGCAAGCATGAGCACAGCATGCAAAATCTTGGTTGTGATTTAMTTGCTGCATAATATTTGGTTTAACTTGTCTTCCGGTGCATCCTGTCCACCGCGAAGCGCTTGTGCTGCAGGCCCCAGCACTACGGTCCAGGCTCAGGACGGTGCTTTGACACGACTTATGCCTTCCCGCGCTCTCTTGTGTGCGTTTGTGCTGCAGCCCTCTCGGTGCGGGGTTGTAGGTCCGAGATGCGGGCCCCTCTGGCCTTCCCGGGTGGAGTGTGGAGCGCATCTGTACTGTGCTGCAGGGGGGAGAATCTGGGTTTAACAAGGTGCAGGCCTGTGTTTTGTAACTTGGTTCAAGGGCACCTTTGGGTATTTCAGCCCTCCTGAGAACGACTGTTATTTCTCAACGCACGTCGGGAATGTACCAGTTACTTCCGCACACTTCTTTAGCCTATTTGAAGCATTAAGCAGCGTTGTTCGGAGGGGAGGTCAGCTTGTATTTTCAAGTAYGTGAAAGTCTCGTATTTTTCTAGTAGAAAATGACTCAGAAATACAACACACACTTATAACCTGGTAATTTGTATATGGCTGCCTTTTTTTTTTTTTTTTAAGCCTGAAGACATGAAGCTGCAAGGAGCATCTGTAACGGGGATTAGTTTGTAAAATGTGTTTGTGGTATAGGCATCTCAGGAGAGGATTTACTAGTGTAGCTTATTCCATTACTGAAAATTACGAGAGTTTAAATTGGTTAAAGCCTAACATGGATTTTTTTTCTAATCTCTATTATTCCATAGGAAGCATGTTAATGAGTTAAACAAAGTTAATAAAATGCAACAAGCCAATAGTTTTGCTAGCAGTTGCTCTCAAAGGAAATAGAAACATTTAAATTGTCTCAACCTTTGTGCATACTGTTGTTTTTTTTCTTTTTTGCCTGCCTTTATTCCTTACAGTTGAGTAAGTTCCTGAAAAATGTGTATGACTTAATAGCATTTGTAGCATTGAATTGATTTTTGTGTGTGTGTGTTGATGACACTTTAGCTACAACTTAGATTGCATTTTAAATCTGGGTTTCAGTTGTAGGAGGTAATAAATTCTTTAATTGGGGACTCTGGTTTTTTGGGGGGTGGATATTGTTATTTTTAGTTTGAACCTCCCCTTCTTCCCTGCAGGGGCTGGCTCCCCAACTATAAATCCTTTAATTCTGTATTTATTTTAGAATTTAGAGGAGATTGATTTGGGTTAACTAAAAATCTTCTGCTGTTTAAAGAACAGTAGCAGTGTCTGGGATTTCTTTTTGTGTTTCTAAAAAGTGGTTCTCATAAAGCCCAACATATACTAATGTGCTTGGGCATGAAGTATTGTCATACAGTAATATATGATACATGATAAAGCATATCTATTCTGAGTGTCACAAATATCTCTGGTTTCACCTCAGCATGAAGGCAAATGAGTTCCTTTTAGCTTGAGTGAGTTTAGAGATAAACTCTAGCGTAGCAAAATACATTTCCCAGGGAACGGTGGTGCTTCAGTCGGAGTATGAATCGCCTATCTCGGTTTCACATTTTGCTCTTACTAATCATTTAGTTTGAAGAAAATACCAAGTTCGCTTACTGATCTGATGAATAGCTTAGAAGGGGCAGAGAGGAAAGCAATGCTGGTGACTGACTTCTGGTTCTGGGTGCATACAAATGTGATTCTGTTTGACAAGATAATTTATGAAATACTGTTTTTGTCATGCAGATAAGCCTCAAGTGCGAGTTTCTCAGAATTACCCAGTGCAAGGTCTAACGAGAGAAGGGGAGCCGCTTGAACTGACGTGTGCAGCTTTTGGAAAACCACAGTAAGTCTGAAACTTCCGAAGGATGGTACAGGTGGTCCAGCAGCAACTGGGTCCTGCTACAGAAGCGTGCAGACGCTTGGCCTCTTTGCTATTGCAGGATTTTATATGCCATTCTCTGCTGAGAAGACAATGTAAGAATGTGAAAAGAATATGAAGAGATACTTCCTGCACTCAACCTTAAGCTACAGTATTAAGACCTCTGTTTTGAATCATATTTGTCATGGTGTAAATAATGGCTGAGGAATTGCTRCTTTTAAAGCTCTGAGGAGAGCTTTTCATGGTCACCACGCAGCATTGCTGTCAGCAAGCCTGCCAGTGCAGAAGGGAAAGACTATAGTATGGGTACCACACAACTGTACATCTCTTCTCCCAGGGAATGGCTTAGATGGCAATTGGTTGCAATTAATCTGCAAAAGCAAGGTCAGTGGCCTGCATGTTCAGTCCCAATAATGAACGAGTGTGCAGACATAAGAATGGCACCAAAGAATTGAACTCATGTAAAAGGTGATTGGATCTGTAAGGTAAGGCAGTCTGTCTTTCAGCTTGTATTGACTGTATGATTCTTCTTTTTTTTTCCACCCACGTTTCTTATTGAAATGCAAGTTTTGTTCTTTCTCCTCTTCTTGCCCTGCCCTTGAGGCTTTCTTAAATGGTTTAATAAATTGATGCATCAGGAAAAATCCTGACAAGGGAGGTTAGATTTTCCTCTGCATTTTCATTGTTTTTCTTGTCTGTCTTTTCTTTGTTGACTTTCTTAAATATTTCCTTTTCCATTTGGATTTATAGCTGTCAAGTATTTATCTCCTATCCTTTTTTTATTTTCATCATGTTCATGAGATTTCTACAAACATCCCTGAAAACTGTCAGTTCTCCTTGGTAGTGTGCCCGGAACTGAAGAGTTACTGCAAGTGTAACCTGCACTTGAAGTCGTTGAGTTTGACGGTTCTACTTCAGGGGGCAATGACAGGAAAGGTAGATGTAGCTCAAAAGTGAGAAGGCTTGTGATAGTGTTATCTGCCACTGTAGTGTTCTACCTCAGCTGAATTACTTTGTTTATTGCTGCCTCCCAACTCCTGCTACTCAGCATGTGGGTGACTCCTTCCCCATACGTTACAGACTTGTACATGCCCTGATGAATTCCAGTTTAATACCTATTCCCTGTTCAGAATCTGTCAAAGCCTCTTTGCATTTCTCTCCTCTCACAGGTAGTTGCAGTTCCTTCCATTTGTATCATGTGGGAATTTAATGAATAGGCTTCTTCACTCCCCCTCCTCCCTGGGCAATGAATAAGACATATACATATTAAGAGAGACAGGCGTGTCTCCTAGGCAATATGCCACTTAATGTTATGATGATGATGATGTGCAAGGAATATGCTTATGTAGTTCACTTCACCTGTCCCTCTCAAAACCTAAGCAAATGCACACTAAAATAATGGACTATAGTTAGCTTTATGACAAACAGATTTCATAAAATCCTTCACAGAGGTTTAAGATTCACAGGGATGATTCTTGAGTGAAAAACGTTTCTCTGCAAATTTTTTGCAACACAAACATTGTGACAAAAAGCTCAGAAAAAAAAACGAAAGATCAGAAATTAGAAATTTCTATTTTGGTAATAATACAGATATCTTCATTGTCTAAGATCACACAAAAAATCAAAACTATGACAAAAGCAGGAAGATACTGGAATTGTCACTTTTAGAACATCCAGTGTGAGACCCATCTTTGAAAAAAATGGCTGCTCCACAGCAAACAGCATCTGAAAGCTTGGGACTCTGAAATCAGTAATAGTTTTTTGAGAACCTTTGCCAGGAGCATCAAAAAGCTTTCTACCAGTATCAAGGTTACAATGAAATGCCAGTTCTCGTCTAGTTTTTGTCACATGACAGCAGCCCGTGTGTTAACAGCAGGTTGTGTGGCCATGCACGAAGTAAGCAAGCAATCCTCTTGCAGAGGAGAAGAGCGAGGAATAATGCACCAAGCCGTTGCCCGAAACCAGATTCAGCTTTGTGGCAAGCAGCTGGTAGCAGCTGCTTTTGTTTGGTGTTGTAGCTGTTCCAGTTGCTAGGCTGGGATAGCAAAACTTGCAGGTACTTTTATTTCATAACAGCGTTCTGTTTGGACACTCGGAGAAACCTAAACTATTTTGATACCTTCAGCCACATTAGCTCCCAGCAAAAAACGGCTTGCAAGCTCCATCCTTTGATGGCAGTTTGAAGAATGTGTTACTGCATAAACACCTCCTTGCTCCACCCTTTTAAGAGCTCGGTGTTGAGGCATTCTAAAAGGAGTGGTATCTCTCTTACTGGTGAAGGCCAGTCTCAGGAGTAGCTGATTTGTCCTCACTGCTGTTCAGAGACTTAAAAACAAAACCGAACAACTGCCACAGTGGTTGTTTTCTTTACCAGCTCTAACAAAATGTGCTAATTTCATTTCCTAAATCATGTAAATGCTACGCTTATTTTGGTTCCATTAGCAAAAGGATGCAGGAAACAGGCTGCCAATTGGAAAAACATAATGTGGAGAGAAGAAAGGTATTCCTCTTCTCTGGCAGCTCAGATGTTATTAATAAGCAACACAGTCAAAATTGAGGTAAATAGGTCCATTGTGTCTCTTTGTGAAATGGTTCAAACTTGATAAAAATGTACTTGTTCTGTTACATGTTGTCCAGATCTGCACTCAGAGCACCGGGTGGATGCACGTTTAGCCCATAGATCTTAAAGATTCCAGGTTTACTGATTAAGTAAATGATTAACCACTAATGAACTTTCTTCCTGCTTGCATTAGTGTTTTCAGAAAGCTTAAGGTCTGGATACAGTTTCCAGTTGGGTTAAAATGTGTTTAAATTCAGGAAGCCCAACAGCATYTGGGCTTGAGTAGTACAAAAGCATGTGTTATTTCTTTACAGTTTTTCTTGGTTTGGGCTTTCTGTCTGTGGATGAACTATTGAAGATGCCATCTTTACCATAGGAAAATAGTAATGTGACTGTTTCTTTTTCTCCCTCCTCTGTAGGCCTACGGACATGAGGTGGTTAAGAGTAGATGATGAGATGCCTCAACACGTTGTAGTGTCTGGTTCAAACCTTCTCATTAGTAACCTAAACAAAACAGATAATGGTACATACCGCTGTGAGGCTTCAAACGCGGTGGGGAAATCACATGCGGATTACATGCTGTTTGTATACGGTACGTGAGAAAAAACCACCGTTCTTCTAGACTCATTTACACATAATTGCTGCATACTGCTCTCTAAAAGCTTTTAAAGAAGTTACCATTTTGCTTAATGCAAGAATTTCAGACAGCACCCAACACATCCACATTATACTGGGAGGGGGTAGGGGCTGGAAAATCATTTCCTTTGCTTCTGTAACTCTTGGTGTCTTGCATCAGGTGCAGAACCTATCTTAGTGTCCAGTGAGTTCCTTTCTCGCACCTGTCATTGTGGGCTTACCATGACAGTCCTAAAACATCAGCTGAAGCATATGGAAAGATCAGAACAGGGGCACGAGGAGAACTTTGAAGTTCTGCACCCTAGCAGTCTTTATAGGACTTCTCCAGTAGTTCATTTTTCCTTTGTGTTTCATCTGATCCCTTTTTCAGTATCTGCAGCAATGGTACAGGTTTGTTTTTTTTTCAGGTCTTTTATTAGCAAGCTAAATTACTGAAGAATCAGCCAGCATACTCAGATAATTGCAAACCAGTAAATAAACTGGAGGAATGAGATGTCTTAAGCCTATTTTTGGCTGCTGAGCAGACACTAAAACATGTCTCGGCATCTTTTTTAAGTGCTATTAAGTACCTACTTTAATTCTTCAGTTCCTCTGTATTATTTCACCATTGCTTTAAACCTTGTTGTGCTCTTGTCACAGAGGTCTTGCATATAATGAAGATTCAGTAGGCACTTGAAGAGTGATCCCCCAGTTTAGTTATGAATAATTCCCTTGGGCTACATGTTTAAAAACTTATCTGTTAGCAACCTTGCTTATCTGTGAGGGTGGTTACTGTGTGGCTGAGCTAAGCTTGTGGTGGATATTGCCTGTTATTCAGATGGGACAGTAACTTGCTTTGGTTTGAGATTCGTTTCATGCAACAACCCTTTGGAGCTCTGCAGWCCAAATTCTCTTGTGCCTGCACTGGTCGGAAGAACAATCAAGATCCTGACATCTTGCTCGCTTATCCAAGTGCCACTTACACATGACCAGTTTTAGGCCCAGTTTTGGAAACTTTCCTGAAGACCAAAACAAACATCAAAATTGTGATTTCAAGCTGAAAGTGAACTTGTATACTGCATCACTTGAGTAGTYTTCTAGTGTCTGTAGCACCAAAAGACTCCAGTTTTTGTAATGAAATACAAAATGTACTTCTATGATGGCATAGTTTATATGCTTATGGTATTAAAAATATTTATAAAAGTGTTTAAAGAAACAGCTAATGTTGTGGAGAAACTATAAAGAACTTAGAGTGTGTAGGAAACAAATGACTCCATATGAGATTAGAACTACAGCAAGCTACTGGAGTAAAGCRGTTGTAGAAGGGTTGAGGTTTTTACTTCCTTGCCTAGTTTTACATACCTGTTTTGTTTCAAGTGAATGCCAAATTCAGCCTCACCAGTGTTAAATGAACTGATCTTAGTCCAGTTCGCATAAGGCTTGGGAACAGCCATTACAAAGGACCTGGCTGAAATGTATCTGTTCCTGCAGGCACCAGTGACTCAGTGGGCCCTGGGGACAGAACTCAATTCTGGCCTTTAAATGTGGTCAGAATAAACCATTCTGAGCTCTTATTAACTCACACGCTTGTTAATTATTCTGCATCTGTGATATGGACA
Source organism: Rhea americana (assembly GCF_003343005.1). Classification (NCBI taxonomy): domain Eukaryota; kingdom Metazoa; phylum Chordata; class Aves; order Rheiformes; family Rheidae; genus Rhea; species Rhea americana. The sequence goes on from NW_028186116.1 coordinate 918,190, forward strand.
AGAACTAGACTATATAGAAATTAAGCAGCACTCTCCCCTTCAGGATTAAATTCACAGGAGAACGCTTGAGACAGTATTATTTTAAAGATAATACAAATTCCCAAGGCATGTTAACCTGCAGGCACCTGACCTTTTAGCGTGTATAAAGGCTTTTCATGGTCTGTCGGGAAGGCATGGTCAAATAATTGTTTCACATCCCATTGTGTGATATTTCTGCAAGACTGGGGGTGTCCCACTAGAATTCAGCACTCTGGACAACMTGAAGACTTCTTTAACCCTTAATTTAAGATCCAGGTTTAGAGATGTTGGTCTAGTGGAAGTGGTTGGGCAGCTGTGTCTTGAAGCAGTTGGGTGCAGAGCCTAACTGCAAGTTGTCTAAAGGAAAATAAGCGCCACTGTGTGGAAATGAGCTGATGAACTTGCTGTGCTTGTCAATGGGAGACATTTACTTCTCCATTTTTACTAAATTTGGCACTTTACCCACCAGAGGACAAGGAATATTATGTAGGCAGAGCAATATGTATCCCTGCCAAAATGTCTCCATAGGGATAGTGTGAAAATTAATAGGAGGATGTGCCTAGATGCCCACCCTCTATCTGTGGATTAGGTAGGACTGCTTCTTATCAGTTGTCAGTGCAGTACTCTCCCCACCATATCAAATTAATTTTAGTAGTGGGTGGGGTGGAATTATGGCTTCTCAACACCTGAGGTGTTGCAATGGAGTAACTGTAACTGCAGCAGAGCTTTGGGGCCTGGCACCTCTCCATGAGGAGTGAGGCTGACTAGCCTCCATGTAAAACTAATGCATCTACAGATAAATGGTATTAAGTGCAAATGATTTCCAGTGGCCAGGGCTTGCAAAATAACTGCTGCTGATCTGTGCTTAACACACCTTCCTCTGTGATTAGAAGGATGTCTAATCACATTGACAGAAACTGAAAATGTGTTTATTTTTAAAACTCATTTCACGCTTTTCCTCACAGTGGGAGCAGGCAGACACACATTCTGGAAGCTTCTAGTGTAATTAGTGCACAATTGCTTTTGCTATTACCAACATGCAGCCTACTCTATAGCATTTTCCCCTAGGATAGTTTGGAACTGAGCTGAGTTTCCACCAAGCTAATGGATGTGGACAAGGACAGGGTCTTCCTTCCTGCACTTGAGTAGTTTCATTATTCATTGGTAGCAAGGAGACCCTGCAGTATCTTGTCAGCCTAGCCCTGGGCAAAAAAGGTAACTAAAGTTCTCTGTTGTGAATGCAGAGACTGAGATATTTTGAATGTAGGAGGCCGAAGCGGCAGTCCTCATGAATGACCCCTTTTGTAGCTGCCTTCACAGTGAAGCAAAAACTCCAAGGTAATGTTTCTTAACTTTGGGGAAGCTGTACGGACACAAAGGTGCAGCAGGTAATTCAAGTTCAGATGTATTAATTAGGGAATCTGAGAGCTCACTTGGAGATAAAAGAGAAGCAGATGGGTTAGTGATGAAAAGTTGACATACTTTAGAGGAAATTTAAAATCAAAAGCCTAAGAACTGTTTCATGCTCTGTTATTGCAGAATGAATCCTTAGTTCAAAGTCTTCCTGACTGCTTAACGCATTCAGTTTGATCATTTGGGCATTGATATATATGTTTTCTTTTACATCTTCTCATGTCAGCCTTCTGCTCAGTAGTTTTGATGAGGATGTGCCCCTGTACATAATATAAATACTGTAAAGAGAGTGGCAGTGTTTATCAGTTTTAACAGGTCAAGTCTTCTGTAGAAATAGTTACTAGTTACAAAGAAATATGTCAGTATCTGTGCTTTGCACTGAAGATGCTGTATTAACAAAAGCAACTGTATTAAAATTATCAGCAAAATATTGGCTTTTTTATAAGATCGTGATGAAATTTTCCATGCCTTGAAATTGATATTTAGTAATGTCATTCTCATTTCTTTTTATTTATTACTATCTTTAAAAGTAGCTTTTAACGTTCTACTGACGTGTATTCATTGAGGAAGAATAGTGTAAAGTTAACAGCCATGGGAAAAAAGTGAGATATAGTCATGTGCTGTTGATATTTAGTCTGTTAAGCACAGCAGGGCCCTTCACATAAACCTCCCACCTGGATTTTCAAATGTATTTGTAGAAAAACAACAAAGCACCATTGTCTGTCTCTGTACATGGTAAACTTTTTTTTTTTTCTTTCTTGTCATGGAAAGCGTGCAGTTTATTTTTCTTATGGCTCTTCCATTCCATCTTTCTTTCTCTCATTGACTAATTTATGCTGGGTTTTATTTTATTTTATTTATTTTTTTAAGCATTGTAGAAGGCAGAAGGGGGAGGGTGTCTCTGGGCCAGATTCTCCAGCTATAGTAAGTCTGTGCAGAGCTCCCTCAATGTGAATTGAGCTCAAACAATTTAAAGCTCTTGAGGATCTGGCCCTTGGTCTTTAAAGCCAACTGGAAAAGTTACCACCTGGTTTTGGAGRAGGGAAGGCTTCCAACAGCCATGCTGCTTCTTAGTGTCCTTGTTTTTCTCTGATCATTATTGATCACTGTTGTGTTCTGCTTGTTTTTTCTTAATTTGCTTTTTTTATTATTTTCCTTTTTATATTTTATCCAGATCCCCCCACAACTATCCCTCCTCCCACAACAACCACCACCACTACCACCACCATCCCTACCACCATCACAGGTATGGTACCTTCATAACCATTGGAAATGTCCTGAATGCGTGTTGTCTTTTTATGTATATTAGCAGAGCTTGAAGCCTGGGGAAAAACAATCAAAGCAGTTGAATTTTTTTCTCAAATGCACCCACTGTACTGCATGAGTCCTGATCTGGCAGTTGAACAAGTTGGATTGTCCTGACTGCAGGTGTTTCTGAAACATGGAAATTGCCATGTCAGAAAAAGCTATTAATGCAGATACTGGTGGCGAATATTGGGTACTTTGAAATGAAGGGTATAAATGGCCTTAAAACTCATTTAATATGGCAAGTGAGTCATAAATTTCATTCTCAACTCCATCAGTAGCAATTTCTGAGCAATTTATACTTGGAAGCATGAAGTTTGGTCTTAAGTAATTTACTCCACCTACTATGACTSTAGATGCTTATTCTCATACATAGATGTTTACTCTTTTTCTGAATTACTATAATAAGCTGTCTACTTCCCTCTTAGAAATATGAATTCCATCAGTCATTTTACATTGAATCAGAAAAGAGCTATATGACCATTTTTGAAGCGTTGGCTTTTAGAATTTTGAGCTTTCCCCTGTAGTCTAAGAAAAGATGAATAAAAACACTCAGCTGATCATGAGACACATCTGTTTTACCCACATCTATCATATTTCCTTGCTAGACCTGACTCTCTATACATTCATAAGGAAGACCTTTTTGATTTCTCTCTAATCATTTTCATTGTCATTTTCTGATCTTTTCTATTTTTCTATTTCAACTGCTGCTTTTGCTACCTTTTTTTTCTTTTTCTTTTTTTCTTTTTTTTGGAGGTAGAGGTGTGACAAACTGAAGGTGCGAATGGACTGTTGAGTATCTAATGGCATAACACTTAYTGTTGCTGTACACCATCCCTTTTATAAATAGGTTACATTTTATTTATTTTTATGACTTTCCTCAGCTGATTCTAACTGTCCTGTTTGGGGTGTTGTGTGGCTTTTTTCCTTCTGAGACTTCTACAACCAGATCAGACTCTACTAGCATGGACAAGCAATTGAAGTCTTTTCTTCCAATGTGCCTTAATATGCACCTTGTGTAATGTCTTCCATCCACCATTGTGTTGTGCAGACTTTGCCATTTTCTGTCTTCCTCTTTCCAGGTGGTCATTAATATACTGAACTCCAGGCACCTGAGTTCTGATACTTGGGGTACTCTGCAGTGAATGTCTTTCTATTTTGTGATGTGGTCATTTTATTTTAATTACCTGTTTTTAATCTCTTAACCAGTTTTTGTTTCACAATAGGTTTTAAGCTTTCACCTTACTATTTCAAAGTCTCGTTAAGAGCCTTTTGCAGAGAAACTTGGTCCAGTGTGCCTCAGGGGTAAATGAACATAGTTTTCTGTTGTTTTACAGTATTTTTTTAATGCTTACAGTGAATTATAGAAAGCTGAAGGAAGAATTTGTCTTTATGCTTGTTTGACCCAGCTATCTTTATGGCAGTGCCCACTACCATTAATGATTGTCCTTTTCCCTGGAACTGAATTGTTATCAGCATGTTGTTCTAGGGCTCGCCATCACACTTCCTTTAAAGGTGCATATGAGACTCACCTGCTATTTCAAAATCTGAAGCAGTTAATAGTAAATAGCAGTATGGTTTGCTCTCCTGCTGCACTTGTTGCAATTTGTTTATGAATTTTAAGTAGCTTCTAGGCCCTCTTCACAATAGTTTTCTAGGTTTTTTCATACTAAAAGTAAGGAGAGGTGGATTCTTCCTGAAACCAGAGATCGCTATCACCAAGAATTCCTTCTGAGTTGTTTTAAAATGTAATTATATTGCAACCATTATGGTGTCTCTGTTTTGATACCAGGCCCAGCAGTGTTTCTGCCAAGCTGATTAGTCAGTGGTGTCCATTACCTATTTAGGAGGTAGCTCAAAACTTTGGTAATTAAAGAAGGGGTCTTCTGAGTCCATACTGCTATTTGTAAGAAAACATTTCCAAAGTCTTCCTACAAAAGTTTGCTTTGAATGTGGATGGATAGGGATAGATTTTTCCAATCTTGTCATTTTTGTGGAAGCTGTTTTCCTCCATCCTGTGTTGCTGACTCTTCCCAGTGCACCAGAGCACTGTTAACTCTTCCGTAGGATGTGAGGAAGTTCAGTTTTTGTCTCCCTCCATGCAGTTCCTTCATCCCTCTCCTCTCTAGCCTATCTTCCCTTACGCTGTATCACAACCAGTGTTCAAACCTTAACCCTATTAATATAAATTTAGCTCCTAGGGTTTCTTGAGAGACACGTGAGAATCACAGGATTTTCTTAGCACATGAGTTACCAACGTGACATTCCCACATGCAGCAGGTGAGTTATCACCATCTAATAACTCCCAGTGCTCAAACACCAGGACATTTATGTTCATTAAGATGAAATTCCTGTTCCTCGCTTTTTACCCCACTGAGCTTAGTGGATTGTGGTTACTGAGAATGACCCTATACTGAGAAGAACTGACTCCATGCTGTCAAAGGTCTTTCAGGAATTGAGGGCCTTTGGACATAAAATTCTTCCACCTATTTCTTCTCAGTAACTTTCAGCATGGGCTGTTTCCTTGAATAGAGGACCAGAACTACCATTTCTGAGGTGGTTGGAAGTATGAATGAATTGGAAAAAAATGATTGCAGGCACGTACAAAGGTTCACTGATGAGCAGTTCTTAATTTATTCCCTTCACAAGCAAAATGGTGGAATCAGAAGTGTGTGGCCAGACTGCTTTTCTCACACCTTTCCCTCTCCTCAGCCATGGAGAATCTACAATGGCAAGTTTGTTGCCACCCTGTTGACAAAGAATGGACAGGATTCCTTCTCCTCCCTGATGCTTTTCTGTGTTGGCTTTGAACTGCTGAGGAGCACAGAAATGTAATGAAACAGTAATATTTTTCACTGATAACCAGCAGTTACTGCTTGTGATTTGTAGGAAGAAGGTTTGTTAATAAGAAGGTATAAGAAAAATTTATGTATTCTCTTCTCTTACACTGATTTAACACTGGATCTTCTTGACATGTGRCCTTATGTGTTCTGCCCACAAGTTCAGGTTGCTTTTCCCTCAAAAGAAAACTAAGGCTTAGTCTCTTTTTTGTGTTGTATGTTTGTTTTGTATGTTTGTTGACCAAGTGACATGATTGTCTCAAGTCCAGGAAAATGGATGCTCCAGCATAGAATTTTACCTTTTTAATAGTTGTATTAAAAGGCTGATTCTATGCTGACATTCACAAAATAGTATTTGAGCACTGTTTGTGCTTTGTCATTATCCTTGTCAACAAATCTGGTGCAACTTGTCAGTGTGAATGCAGCCAAGTTAGAAGAGAGGCTGTTTGGTTTAGGTTTTTTGTTTTTGTTTGTTTTTTCCTTGACTCTAGTTAAGGCCATGTCCAGCTCTGTGGCCTGGTTATCTATTTCCAGAATGTTCCACTGTGGGACTCTGGCTCGTGGTTTGAAGAAATCTCACAGCTGCTTTAACSTCTTGATCTTGGGAGCTGTATTCCCTCTCTGCACAATATGACTTTGCACAAGTGAATGAATTAGCACTAGCGCAGGTTTTGAACCAAAATTGCTGCCAGACCTGCTTTAGGAATCCGTGTCTTTGATGGAAGCTGTTGTGTGTTTGGCAAGCAGCTATGTATGTATTTATCTCATCCTGAAGGTTGCAGTTGTGGAATTTAACGTGTGCTCTTCATGCCACAGATTAAAGGTTACAGAACACCGTATTTTCAATACGAGTTTCTGCAGAGACCAGGCAATCTGCTAAACGTAACTTGATAGCCACGTCTGGCAAAGGGATAGCAAAATTGATTTCTATTTTTAGCCTACACTGATTAATCCACAGTTACTGGCTATTGTTGGTCATATAAGCTTCAAAAGCAAACAGTAGGAAGCTGCATGCACTTTCCTCTGGGTTTTAGTATTTAAAAGGTTCTGTAGCTGAAAAAAATTAGGTCAGACTAACATAATCTCTAGAATTATGTAGCACAGGAGTGCTGAAACACTTCTTAAAGCCTCAAGAGACAATCGATAACTGAATTCTTGTCATCACCAAAATGTTGCAATACTCGACTGCTGTGACATAATTACTTTGCTGGCAGATGGGAATGTTTCTTGTTTCCATGATCAAGTTAGGTGTGAGTAGTCTTCTAGCCAGTCATGTTGAAAACATCTGCTTAAGAGGAGGATTTCACTCTTATTTCACCTTTATTCCCTTCTGTTTCTTGTATAATACTGGCCCAGTTAGTGCCCCCTGAAGCTGTGGGGGARTGTACCAACTGAAAAACAATATCCTTGATTTAAAATAAGCAGACAGGCCTATATTTAAACAAGTTTTGCATGTGCAAAGCTTATGTCTGTTTATGCTGCCACCTCTAGTAGCTGCCCCTTATAAAGTGTTCTTACTGGATGTATTTTTACTGAGTGATTGGAGTTAGTCTTGACAGGGAAAAATGAATCCAGAGCAAATTAGATAACAGAACTAGTCAAAAGGGCTCCATTTGCACTTCTGCACCGCATAAGTTGTTTTGTGTAGATGCAAATGATAGACATTTTCACTTGCTTACATAAAGTATTTCTACTCAAAATGTGTTCAGACATGACATGAAAATGCATTCCTGCCTCAGAGTTGCCTTTGAATAATGGTAGATACTGCTCAGCAAGGAAGAGGCAGAGTTGTCAGTGCAGCAAGTAGGAGGGAACRGGTTTTTGTAGGTGGTATGGCAGGTATGTATAGATAGGAGTGTGTATATATACATACATCAGTATGTACGTATACAGACACATCTATGTACGTTTAGGTATACAATAATCTGATCGTTATTCCTAAAGCTTGTTGTGCAGTAAACTCCCCAGTAAGCATAAAAGCCCTTCCCAAGCCCACTGAAGTCCCATGTCTAGAGCTGAGTGTCCCGTTCTCAGCAACTTCTGCTTGACAAATGAAAATCCTGTATCACTGCTGCTATAAACTTCACCTACAAAGACACGCTGAGTTGATAAAGTAGTTTTATGGCACGGAGGTTTGGGGGAAGACTGTGGCTAAACTCTGAAAAGCTAACATACCTTCTTTTTTCAGGAGAAGGAAAAGATGAACAGTGGTGAAGCTTCCAAAACAGCACGACCTTTAACGCTTTTCCTCTGTCACTGTTGCTTTACTTCAGTGGAGGTGCTTGTAAAGGTTTCCTGCATGACAGTTTGCTCTTTTTAGAATATTATATATCTTCCAGCTGCATTGGTATTCTGACCACCCTTTGGTGTTTTGGCAGTTATTGCTGGCAAGCGCCTCCCCCGTTTTTTTTCCAATCAGTTCATATTGTCCTTACGGCTTTGTTCATTAAGATGTRTGATACAATACAGCAGCGTAAACTGCACAGTTTGAATTACCCCTAGAGTCCTTAYTTGAAACACAGGTTCTGGTCAGCTGTTGTTTCCTGGGAGATGAAGGTTCTTGGTGTAACAAAAAAGCCCTCCTTTTTGGATGTAATATTGAGTGGAGCATTTTTGTTTACCTTTTTAAACATTATTTTGCTGCCTTCTGGACTTGCTTAGCTAATGCACCCTCGCACTCTAGTATCTATAGAATTATTTGTATATGCCATTTGCATTTACTATGCTTTTCCTCTGCAGCTAGAGTTCGCTGGTGTCTTGGCAACAAGTTCAGCGGACACCTGGGGGGTATGACACACACATACCTCACCTAGTATAAGTTACATGCTTCTRCTTGCCTTGCCTGGGATGTTCATGATTCTTCAGGACCCCTGCTGTCCAYCTTGCAACAATATCATTGCCAAGTTGGCAGTTTGCACCACTGCATGACTTTAAAGCAATTTTAGACCATATTTTAAAATCAACTAATCCTTTAAAGTGTACACAGTGTAGCAGATGTATGCGTTTAGGTGGGGGTGAAGTTGTGAGATATTGTAGGTAGTGGTTTTAGCTTGAAAATTGCAAGGAATATGTGTGCCTCCCCAGATGGACTCTCTCRGGAAGCGTAGAGCTTTGCTGTAGAAACACTGCAAGTTCTGTCTTGAGATTGGGTCTTTTGCAAGCAGACCCAAGCAAGCTTTGTTTTGCTCAAAGCTGTTCAGAAACGAGCTCCAAGGCAGGAATTAATGAGTGAGGCTGAGTCTGAAAACCAGCTCTTGGGAGAATCATGTCCTAGTTGAGCTCACCTTTTTGCCGGTGTGAGCCATGTTGTGTCTTAGTGGCTCCAAATGAGGAGAGCAAAGCTCTTTTATGTCTACTTGAGAAAGACTGCATAGATGCTAATTGTGTGATTCGTTAAAAATCACCRCATCTCCTTAGCTACCTAAAAAGTAACAATGCATGGAAAACAGATTATTGAGAAGAGATRATGTAACATGTTTTCAAAACCATGAATCGTGTGCCAGAAAACTTCCTTAAAATGATGAAAGCAATTTTATTTCCTGTAGAAGSCTGTTTTTTTCTGATTACGGCTGGTTTTGTGACAAAGTACAGTTGTATGGAATTTATTCCAGCAGTATCTGAAAAGGTGGTAGGTGGGAAGAATGCAATAAAAATYACTCTTTGCTCAAATTACCTTGCAACAGTTTTGTGGGAGGAGAAGAGGCAGTGTGGGTACTACTAAAGTACATGTGTCCTAGTAGAGTCATAGGCTTTATATCTAATCAGATACGGTGGCCAATACTTGCAACTGGTGTTGCTGTTCGTATAGAATTTAATAACAAACATGTTTGTTCTCRGTCAAATTAAACATGGATGTTTAATGGCTGTGCCATACCTGTCCCTTTCTATGGCTTTCTCTCCCTCCTGTTCTGAATGGCAYGTTAAAAATGCATGTGCAGGGCGAGACTTGCAGGGCAGAACACAGGAGTCGCGAGGAAGAGCTGCCGGGCGCTCGTGTTGTGCTGTGAGCTCRCGCTGCATCTAGGCATTTTGTGGCGCGCGGCACTTGGCCGTGCAGAGACTTGGCTTAGCTACTTGTTTCCCCAAATTATATATTATTTAACTCTTGCCTTCAGTTGAAGCTTCTGCCTGTCCCTGGTAAAATGTCAAGTTAATTTATAGATGATACTGTGCTCTGCTGACATTTTCATCCTGTGTGTGCCCACGTTAAAGGGAATAAAGGAAGAGAATAACTGACAGACCTGTAAAGAAATACTAGGTCAGCCTTCTAGTAAGTCTTTCAGTCGACAGCAGACACAGTACTGTCATGTGCAGTGTTGTCCCTGAAGAGGCAGCGCAAGTGCTGTACGACAGCATGGTAATTTCTGCAGGAAACTTGCATGTTTTGAAGAAAGAGGGCTRGAGGAAGCTGTGGAGAAGACCCCAACCCAGTCCCTTCTCAGAGAAGAGGTGATCTGACTATTGGCAAACAGGGTAGTAGAGGTCGATGTTTGCAAGGTTTTCGCATGACTTCTAGTGTTGCGTTAGAGCCATCACTCAAAATCACAAGGCACTTTGAGTCCAGTTGAAGCAAAGAGAGTGGAGTGGATGAGTACCATGCCTCAAGCACCTTGTGGACTTTGCCGTGACATTCTGAGTAGTTTGCTTCTGGCTGTGTTTACAAGGCTGGGATCTAAATAAGCCCACAGTCATTACAGAGCTTTATGGAAAAAAAAAACATTAAAAATCATAGCCTGAACTGCAGCACTCATTTAGAAATATTTTTGTTCTTGTCACACCAAACTTCTGTACAGATTGTGATTATTTTTGTGGAACATCTGGTCTGCAAATCAGACCGTCTCTGGGGTGCATTGCAACATGCCTGCGCACAAAAGCTTTCAGCACAGGTTGGAATCACTCATGGAGACTCCTTCTGTCCTATCATAACGCAAAGTACGTCCACATCCGTTCTGTGGAGAAATATTCAGYGAGGGAAGGGACTGCTGCAGTTTTGCACCATTTGGGGGTTTCTGTGCTGCTTTGCCTCTCTGACCACTTGCAGCGTGATTGAGGAGYAATGTATCTGTTAAGCTTCAACCTAATAGGTGTTAGTTGCATGGAAACAGAGAGGATTTTTGTAACATTTCTAGTACTGTTAGCAATTTGAAATAAAGCAGTGATAATCTTCTGTTTATAATGCTGAACACTGTAACTTAAGGCTACTATGAAAACAGTAATRTTAAGGAATTTATGCTTGTCCTAGTCAGTAGATATGAAATAGTCTATGGGAAGAAATGAGCTCCACAAATCAGTTATCAGATTGGCTTTTGTCTTTAAAGCAATACATTGAGTGGGTATCTATACTTAATTATACCTCCTTAAATTAAAAATATAAATATATGAAATGAGTATTTTGCCATTTTGATGATTAGGTGCTATTCTGATCCTCTACCATAGTGGTGAATTTTCAAGGGTCAGTGTATTAGCATATTTTTATAAAGTGGGAGACCTGTAGTTCAACTGAAGAAAGAAATAAGCAATTTCATGAATTTAGTTTTGTTACTAGGATTTTAATTTTCCTCTAGTGCTTGTTCAGTTTGAGGTTGTGAACTAACTTACGGATTAGTTTAAAAGGCCAAACAGTGAACAGTTTTGTATTGGAGAAAATCCAAATGAAAAAAATTAAGGCATAGTGGTAGAGCTTGTAACTCCAGTCTTACACTGATGCCTTCATGCAGTAACTTGCTTTTATATATATTATAAATAATTGTACTACAATAATTCTTATATATACACACACACACACACACACGCCTAATTAAAATAAGTGTGTGTGTGTAAATACTTAGTGCAGTGGTGGGTGCCTAAAAACTTGAGCGTTGTGAGAATTTTCGTAGTTGGCAGAGAACATCACCTGTATCCCAACATGTCATATGTTGGTGCCTTTACTCGAGTGCTGGCCACAGTAAACAGTCCTTATGACCAGTACTAGAAAGAAATGACAGTGAAATGTGGAGCCTTATGGAGGCCAGCAATCTCCTCTTTCATTAATTAAAGTATAGAACAGGCATCTAGTGAAAACTGTTTATGCACATGTAGATTTTGAGATCACTGCATCGTTTTTACTTCTTGGCATAAAGTAAATTTTGTTGAGCCTTATTGATTAAAATCAAGAAGAGAAGCCTTATCTTTGTTYCATCTTTATCTTAAGATGAGAAGTACCACATTGAACCTCTTTGTTTATGGGCTTTTGGCTTCTCCTCTTTGCCTCATCTCGTAACGTGAGCCTGGTTAGCATCAACTGATCGTCTTGAATGATGAGCATAAACTTTGTGTGACTGCTGTTCGCACCTATTGCTGGGAACCAGAACTGTGCTTTTTGGTGACAGCAGTGTCTTTCGTGGGCTTTGCTGAACCTTAGTTAAGTCAGAAACAGCAAATACGTTCTTTTCACTCTGCATTTGAGGAGGAGGGGGGATGAAATTTTTCTTTTTTCCAGAATTGAGGACAAATCTTATCTCTGGGGTTCTAGATTTCTAGGCTGATGTATAAACGTGATTATTCTTGAAAATGAAGTAAATGTAGGCGCATTTACTTGGAATTCAAAAAAAGCAGTTTTCAAGTTAGCCAATTTGTGTTAAAATTATAGGGTGTCTTAGCAGTGACTTTTGTAGGGTCTGGGATATTCCTCCTTATGTACAGCACAACAGTAGTGAAGTTTGAGATTTCTGCAGTTTTACATATATTTATTAATTTCATACCAAAGCAACAGTGACAATTTTTCTCTCCTTTGTAGTAGTAGTGTGTGTGCATGTGTGTGTGTGGTGGTGGTGGTGTGGGGGGATTCTTTGTTTTATTGCAAGTCTTTTAACCTGAGATTATTCCTCTTTGGTGCACTATGTACCTACAATCCTTCTTCTCCAAGAAGACTCTGGGATTGAAAAGGACTTCCAGAAAATTCATTCTAAACTTTAACTGGTCTGTGTTTCCTATTGCAATCATCCAAACCATTTGCTAATCATAACTTTGTCATTCCAGCTGCAGCCAACATGTTGTTTGACTTGGATATTTGTTCGCACTTATAACTGCTTGAGAACTTTATTTTTCGTAACCTGTTGGTCTCTGTCCCCAGATGGGGAAGCGAGATGCACTGTCCAGTTTGCACTGTTTCTTGACTAATATCTCTTCCAGCATGTGAATACAAGTTTGCTTTCAGCAGATTTTCTATTTAGTGTAAAAGCTGACGTAACTTTTTTTATTTCAGGAAGACAGTAAATTGAGACTATTTATAGATGCCAGGATACTATTTCAGGAATTTATACTCAGTTTTATAATTCTTTCTAAACACAACTCCCCCCTGCCTTCACCACCATTTTCCCCCTTCACTATTTGCTTAGCTGAAATGAAGGCATTATTTTGGTACTGCTACTCAAAAACCAACACCAACAAAAAGTCCTGCTCTTGCTCCCATTTTTGTTTTGGAAGGCTTCCCTTACTGCCTTCACCAGAGCTCCCAGCAGGAGAGTAAGTGCTAGCATACTTAAGTATGTGTTAGATTTGATTGCCAAGATGAGAAAAGTATACGTTGGCAGTGGGAACAGACTATTGATGGCTTGATAACCTGTTATGCAAATCTTGGTGTAGTTTGTTAAATTGTGCAGGGTTTATTTGTTATGATATTTAAAGCATGCAGACTTTGTAAGTATTGTGTATTCTTTGTATGATTCTTGTCTTCATTGGGGCTCCAGAAATTGAGACTTGGGCTGTCCTCAGCTACATTACAAAGGAATGGGCGCTCGTTTTTCCACTGCTGCCCCTGAGCGTGCAGAAAGGCTGCCATTCCTGCGGCGCTCTGGACAGCACGTTAACTGAGGGGAAATGCCATGTGAAGTGCTTAGTGTTACACTCGAACTAAAATTCTAGGCTAGTTTGCGGAAAGATGTGGTAGAGTGTTTCTCTACGTTTACTCTCATGGTTTTATTCATTTAAACATTGCCTGCATGGAACCAAGGGGAGTTTTGGGAAACCCTGTCTTCGTGAGCAACCCCATCTAGGCTTTCCTGACGGCTTCAGAGTACCTGTAGGCATTTGCAAACTCGCGGTTATGCTCTTAAGAGGCAGCCTAGCACATACACGTGATTCGGAAATGCTGTGTTCATCACAAAGATATGTACAACCAGATTAATATTAAGAAATAGATTTGTCAATAAATAAGCCAGTACTATAGAGAATGGGATGAAACATGATTGGATCCGTTGGTGTGGAAGAGTTTGAAAATAACAGGGTACTGTCAGAGCAGAGCTGTTTGGGAAGACCTTTGAATTTGGGCTGGTCTCTAAAACTGCCTGTTCCTAAAGTGAAGAGATGAAATGTCTCTCAGTTGGCAAGGTGGCAACTCCCAAGAAATGACCTGTGTGGCAGACAATAAATAAGAAGTGAACTCAGCTTCAGATTAACAGCTCTAATATATTAGAATTACAAGTACTTTCTAGCCACCTAAACTACACACACACATGTTCACCTGAGGATTTAGTGCAGAAAACTGAAATTAGTGCCCAGAATTCAGGGAAAGACTGATGATAGCTACYTGCACTTTCTAAAATAACTTTATTTTACTTTGAGAAAACCCACACGCCTTGGTGCATGATTCAACGTAGCCAAGGTAAAAAGACCGCTTCTGCATTTAACGCGCTCTGAGAGTACTAGGTGTGTGAGTTCAAAGAGTCTTGTCAGTTTTATCATCTGCTTCCCAACTCTAAAATGTTCTGGATGCAGAAATTACGCCCTGTATTAAAGTGCCTGGAAGTCTCCTGCATTGGACGAAGAGGAGAAGAAATTAGAAACTGATTGATTCAGTGACTGCTGATGATCAGGTAACTGGAGCAGGGACTGGAGGGAATGGTCTCACGAAGGCAATGTTTGAATGTATAAAAGTGTTTTTCGAGTGTTAGCTCTCTTGTCCTGGTCTTGAGCCTCTGTTTTGGTGCTTACCAACTAAAGAGTTGGCTTTGGTGTGTCCCCCCCTTTCCCCCATCTTGTGTTCCCTTAACTCTGCAACCACCAGTAATTGTTCTGCTGCCAAGGCTCCTGGAAAAAATGCAAAATTTACTGTTTTCCTCAGGCTTATAGCTTTTGAACTCGAGGCATGTCTTCTAAACAGTGCAACTCACTTCAAATGCTTTTTGCCTTTCATTTTATTATTGCTTGTCACGCAATGTTCTTTGAAAGCTTGCTCATATATTATCTGTTCCATTTTTTCCATTTTCCCTTTTTTTGCATGCTGTTCCTCCTGTTTCTTCCCTTCCTCCAATCCTCTGTTCCCGTGTGTAGACACAACGGCGACGACAGAACCGGCAGTTCACGGTTGGTATCACATTCCTGTTTATCTTATTTCTCAGCASTGCTGAGTGGCAAGACAAGCCTGGGAAGGGGGGGGGGGGAAAAACCCCAAAAAGGAAAATGTAGTCTTCAAGGGAAATTCATGTTTCAAGTGTACTGATCTCATAAATATAACATAGTTTTTAAGGCTTGAAAGGATGCTTAGGCTTGTCATTTCTGTTGCAAGTTTCACAGCCAGTTGTTCAGTTCTAGGCAAGTACCAATTCTCAAAACCCAATGGAAACAACATGCATGTAAGAGTAGCACAAAGGAAGCGAAAGGGTTTTTTTAGTAATCATTTTTGCTGGGATAATCATTTCAAACATTAAAAAGAAATCTAGCTTTTGAAAATACGAATTCAAATTTAATTTTTTAAGAGATGCATGAAATTTTCAGCATTTTTCTTTTTTTCAGTTTGTAAGAAACTGAATCCTTCAAGTCTAGCAGAAGTAGGAGATGTGTTTTTGGTATTCTGTAGCTGTTTCACTGAAGAACCTCTCATCTCCTAGGTCAGGAGTGAAGTTTTCATTATTATACTGCAGAAGGAGATTTTAAAAACAAATAGCAACACTTTCTTATCAGCATAGCAGTCTAGCAAACTAACCCTTCTCGTCTGCTCAAGTAAGTCTAGCTAACAGCTTGACAGCTTCCATAGCTTAGTCTGTTTTTAAAGCAAGCTTAAATAATGACTTCAGGCTGAAAGTTGAGCATACAGATTTTTGGCACAAACTAACTTTTAAACTAAATAACTAAAACCCCTGACAATTTTAATTAAGACTAAGCTATATTTCATGCTAATCTATAATGCAGACTTCTTCTCTGCCTATTCCCACCAAGATGCATCTTTGATTACAGACAGAAGGGAAGACCGAGTGAGGCAGTGGTTAAGTAGAGCTGCTGCATATCAAAAGGAGGGGAAAGCAGTTCCTGTACCAAAGAGCTTGTCTGCCTGGGTGCATTTAAAAAAATCAAAGCTTTCAGGCACACTTCTGTACATTGCTGATCTCCCCATGTGTATTGTGTTCTATATGGTCAAGATTCAAAGCAAATAATTTCAAAACTACTGCAACAGATGTAATAACTAATGTCCAAGTGACATCTCATTGTGCACTACATTAACAACYGTAACGTTGTCAAATGAAGCTAAAACATGAATCACCCAATCACCAACTCAAGGGGAAAGCCTTATAGAACTGAGTATGAACATGGTAGCATAGTTTTGTTAAGTAGCAGGTGAAAAGAGAACTTGGTAGCTTAGGGTAATTGTTTAAACCACAGTAGAATTACTGTTTTGGAGCATGCAGAGTTGATTGCTATGAATAAAATTACAGGAAAATACAGATAAAATACTTAGTGTTTTTCAAGGAGCTGATAGTATTTTTGATGACATGAGTAAAGATGAATGATTCATTAAGYATTTATCCTAGTACTCCAAGATCCTGCTGAACTAGCTAAATACAGTGACTGAACTGGCTGGATTTARAGTTCCTCGCAGGCCATCGGGGATGCTGCTGTGCAGTCTGGCTGCTTAGATTATCTTTTGGCATAGGCCTTTGCAGTTCCCYTGAAAACTTCAGTAGGAGTCTTTAGGGTCTGGAAACACCCTGAGCTGGCACTAGAGCGAGGTGATATTTTTGAGCAGGGTTAGTGTTGGCTCTGCTGCCCTGTTCCAAAGAAATTTGCAGTCTTGTGCATGTCTTCCCCTCCCTCTTGTGGAGATGCTGTGCCCATAGTGCTAGAATTAGCCAAGAAAAGAGCAGGGAAAGGTATCCAGTTAGAAGAACAACACGGCAACAACAGAAGATGGCACAATTCTGTCTTTTTCTGTTTTTATCAGATAACCCTTGAAATGCAGAGAAAGATGTTAGTTCCTAAACTTGGGAAAGCTCAGACAGTTCTGACGCTAACATGACTTCTGACATCACCTCTGTGCAATGTTTCAGTAACCCTTTTTTGTGCCACAGCACTTCCTTTAACCTTTGGGAGAACCTAGACTGGTAGGAAGAAAAAACTTGGAAGGACCAAAATTGTCACTGTAGCCATAATTGTGAAGCGCTTGTGCAGGATGATGCAAAATGAGCAAACACAACACTGCAGCCAAGCTATCCATGCCTTTTCTTTTTATGCAATTCCTGATAGGTTTGATCAGTTTTCCTTTTATTGGGGAAAGCCATAAAAAGCATGTATTTAATTCAAGGAAGACCTCTATCTGAATATTTTAACCTGTGTGTGGGAAGACTGCTTCTGTGATGAGGCTGACAACTTAAATGACAAGCAGTGCTGGTCAAGTTAGCTGTGACAAACTTTTCTGCCTTAAAAACCAGCCTGTTTTGTTCTAAACTCCACTGCATTTGTCCTCTTGGGGTTCTTTTCCCATGAAGACTTGGATTTCTTTCCAAGCTTGTGTTGCTGGAGTGTGTATGGAGTATACCAGGTGTTTATGTATGTTGGCCATTTGTTCTTACCAATTGGAGTGAGCATGTATGTGAATGACTAGAAATGCATGGGCATGAACTAAAGCCAAATGGATTTTCTCCAAAAACAATTTTAAATGAATTGGAGGGAGGGAGGTGGGGGGACACAACAGATTGATAGCAAAGCAAATGAAATGTAAGGCTAGTGTGGAGCCAGCACAATACCTCAATCTGGGAAAGGATTTTTGAGTAACTAAATTTTTTGGAGTGTATCCTAGAGGACTGGGGGAAAAGGAGTCCTGTATGTGTATGCATGAAAAAATGGTAGCAAAATCCCTGCCATTCCCGTTTCCTTACGGAATGGAATTAACGGCAGCAATGCATGAGTGACTTTAAGCACGAACACTGTTAACTCTTTTGTTTAAAAAATGAGAGCTTAACTAAATTATTTGATGCACTTTCTCCTTTCTCTGCACTGTTCATTGCCAGAACTCCAATAACAGCATGGTCATGGCCAGCAGGAAGGCTTGTGCTTCTGCTGCACTGCAGTAAACTCGGTTTACTGAACTTAAAACACTTCTTTCCTTTTATTTTGTACTTGATAGTGTCAGAGTGCCAGTGAGGCTGAAGCACTGGCGCATTTTGAAATCTGTTCCCTGCCTCTGTGCAGTCAGTGCAAGGGCTGAACTTGGTGTAGCAATGACAGCAATGCCTCTGAAYGCCTACCACCACTGAATCCAGAATTTCTTATCCCCACCCCCCTCTTTCTTTTCTTCTCTCCTGCCCCTTCCCTGCTAAAAAAATCAACATGTAAGTGCTGAACTTCTCAAACATTATTAATCCTCAGCAGCCTATGGAGCTTAAGCTTTACAAGGTCCCAGCCCTTTAAGGACTTCTTTTGTGGGACTATCCAATTCATTTTTTCTTTCCGGTATAAAAAGCCATGACATTATACATGCTGTATAACTTTTTTTTCTTTTGTTGTAGCAAAAGAAATAATTTCATAACTTTTTTCCAAGTTGACCCCAGCCTGTTATAAGCACAGAACTTAAATGGCTTTTTAATGTTTTTGAAAAACCACAAACAATGCCCATTGCAATTAGTTACGCTTGCTACATACCTTTTGTGTGTATGTTCTGGGGCATCTATATATACATACACTAAAATGACCTTCAACTGAAGATTCCTGCTATAAACAGTTTGTGTTGCAAAGACGCACCTTAACTCGGTGTTTGGATGACGGGGAGCATAAGATTGCATTTCAGCTCCCTCACTGAGGCAGAAACAAGATATTGCTGTTTTAGCACGGGCAGAATTTCTGTTAATACTAATGAAAAGATACAGTGAAAAAGTCCTCTGAAGCTGGCAAAGCAGGAAGTCTGTAGTAAAGATTAACATTATGAAAACAGGCAAAACAGGAAGGAAGACTACAARAAAATACATTGTCTATAGCGTAACACAGATAAATTATCATCTTATAAGCTGGAAATACTTCCCAGAAAGCCAACTGGATTTTTAATTATGATCTGAACAAGATTTTGTATAAAGTATTTAACACTGCTGTGTTAAGCTCTTGTTTCTTTTTCTAATAGTGCTTGGTCTCTGAATGTTAGTTTTACCTTGTCTCAAGCTGACACCAAAAGTTCAGCTGTGCCGGAGCACCAGTCATTTTTCAAATCTTGCCAAATTATACAGCATGCAAGGAAAAAATGCCTCAGTGCTTTCTACATGAACATTATCAAGCAGTCGTGCTTGTCCAGCTGCCTTTTCTCTTTTAAAAAATGTCCTATTTAAAAGTGCAACTAATAATAAAAATATTTCTAAATGTATTTTCAGACCTAATCCTTGGGGCAATTGAATAAAACATCATGAAGATCTGTGCACTTTGAGATCTCTGTTTAGTACTGTAGAATACATAACACAAAACAATCCATAATCAGTATTTACAGTTTTATACAAAAGAGAGATGATATTTTGCTTAGAAATTAGAGATGACTTCAGAAGTAGTATGGGGCATTACTCTGTCAATATAAATCTGTGTGCTTTTTTTTAAAAAAAAAGTTCATTCAATTGTTTAAATGCCTGCATCAGCCTGTAGGAGATGCAACTTGTTGCTTGCACTCTTCTAAGATTTATTTGACAAATTGTATGAATGAAAAGTTAGCTTTCATTTATTTAAAAGAAGTTGCAGCAGATTTCGAATACATTCTGATCAGAAGTGAAAAAAAGGGACTTTAATAGCTGATATGAAAGTTTAATGAGAAAAATCGAGAAGTAATTTGCCACAAATTTAAAATGCCTCACAATACCTTTTAATACTGCTCAGTGACATTTTTAAGTACACCAGGTGCAGGTAGAAACTGAATTGTTGAATTGTTAAATTTTCTCTTGAAAAATTTTTTTTGCTTCATAAAAAATGCAACATTGCCCTTTTTCATTATTGAGAAAATGTAGTTTCTTCTAACTGAAAGGAAGACTGTACAAAAGCAATTTTCGGGAGATAAAAATTGAATGGCTCCTCTACRGAGCACAGGTTTGCATGTCCAATGCTTCTGTGCGTCAACCCTAATTGCATTCATATGCTATGTTATGGCAAGGATGGGTGACTCCCTAAAATCCAGTAGTGGTGCAAACACAAATTTATTGCCACTAATCTAAATGGTTTCCCACTTTGGAAGACAATTCAGAGCAGATTCCAGATGACTTGATGTGTTTTAAACACTGTCACTGCAAATAAGTTTTATTTTTTTAACAAGCTATGTATATTGCTTGTGCTTTCCAACAGGTGACAAATTTGCATGTTAACATAGTTAGCATTTAGGAAAAAAAAAAAAAAAGCCTAGCAAAGCTACATCTCTCTAACTTCTACTGCTGGCCCCTTTCCCAAATGTAACAAGTGAAGGAGAGGGGAGGATTTTTGTTGGTCAGTGCCCATTCGTTTTTTAGATCGCAGGTAAATTCTACCTGCAATACCCACAGCCCCTGGGGGTATGTGCAGGTAGCATTTTACAGATACTTTGCTCATATGGAGTTTATTTAGCTGCCATTTGATATGTTAACTGATGGCTGACTGTATACCTGTTCCTCTTCTAAAACTTTCCCTAATTTTTGATCCAGCACTTGACGATTTTAACCAGTCATCAAGCTTTCAGTATCGTTTGTCCAAATGAGCATTGACAGTAGTGTCTATTCATGAAAATATTTTTTCTTCAATAATGCTTGGCACCAGAGCTTCAGCATCCAGGCAGCTGCAAGGATAATATATCACAAGCACCAGCTTAGTAGCCTTGCATATTATCCCTTAATTAAATAGATTTCTCTGACCTTCAGGCACTCTGATTTGCCTTGTAACCTTTGAAAAGTGTCAGGGTAAATAAAGTAGGAAATGGTAAGGCTTTCCTCCCTAMACATTCTGTTCTCCTATGGACCCCAGACAGTGTTTTTCAAACAAAATATAATAGACAATGTCTTTGTAATGTTAGTTTCCTTTTGCTGTTATAAGAGTTTTGTCCAACTGCTTTATCAGCTTTGAGGATAGATACTTTTTGCACAAATGCATCAAATTTAGGAAATAAAAGGAGKTTTTTTTCAGGTTCATTCTCAGAAGATACAGCCTGTAACACATGTGCAGATGCCTTGCAGTTTTGAAAAGTGATCCACAATATTCATTAATTGATTAAATTAGATGCTTGTTAATACTGCCAAAAAAAATTMAATTTCTCTTGAAAATTGGAAGAAAGTTTTACACCAATACACATGTATACTAAATAGACCTGGAATAAGTTGTAAGCTTAAATTGATGTGCAATAAATTGCCCTCATTTGATAGTTTGATTTGATAGACTGAGTTTAGAGATTTTTGCATGCTGTTATGAATGAGTGATTTTAATTCACCTATGTATTTCATGTGTTAATAGTGTAGACTGAGGAATGTTTCTGACAGTCTATCGGTAATCAAGTAAATGATTGGAGAACTGTATCACAAGTTAATCTGCTCAAACCATCACAAGATGGCAAGTGTTTTGACTCAATTTTTTTTTCCCCCCCAAGAAATTCATCCTCAGTTCTTAAGTGTGTTGTTTTTGTCACTTGAGGAATACAAAGAAAAATGAGTTTGTTTTTACTTGTAAGGCTTTACTCAGTTGCCAAATTCCGCAGAAGAGCTGGACTATGGGGATCTCTCAGGTAAGGGCTAGTAATTAGGTAAAAGCACTACTATTAAATCTAAATACTGATTCCACTTTAATTTCTGCATCTTGGCCATTTTGCATTATATAGTTGCTATGGTGTTGTCATTACTTAAATGTGAAGTCTCTCCACTTAGTATACTRCTACTCTGTTGGGATCTTCCTTTCTTGATACTGGCACTCTTTATACAAAAAAGACTTGAAAATTGAGTGGGAGGTATGCAAAACAGTGGTTTTTATTTTGGTTTGTCTACCAGCTACTGTGACTTCAGTGGCTTGGGATAATTTTTGAACACTAATTTAGTTGCAAWTTTATGCTTATAAAAACCCACAACAATGCTTTATTCTGTGCAACTGTCCATAGAACTGCAGCCTACACTAAATCAAGGCTGCTTGGTAACTTTTTCTAACATGAGTATTAGAACGGGGATAAAAAGAACAAAATAGTTCTGTCATCTGAGGCAAAATCAATTAAATGAAATGAACCTTTTTTATCCACAGTAGACTGAAAGTTGCATAAATATCAGATTAAGAAACAAATGCATCTTGAATGGATGGTTTGGGGATGACTATTCAAAATGTAGGTTGTATCTGTGGTGCAGGCATATATACGTCTGGGCCTCCTATGTTCTCAGAAGCTCTCTTCATAAGTACTTTAGAAAATAGTTCTTACCTCTCTGCAGACCCCTTTTAACCTTTGTTGGCTGCGAGACTTAACAACATGCAAGTTCTGAGGCCAAATGTCTGCCAACTTAATCACGCAGGACTTTTGAATTCCCCAGGAAGTGGGCTGCATGAGCTCCCCTTCAGGCAGTGGCACCAGGCCCTGGCCGTGACACTGAGTCGCAAAGAAGTAACGCTCCTCCCTCTCGGCACCCCTTGAGAGCCCTTCTCATAAGGAGTGACGGGAGCACAGAGAAGAGCCCTCCCAGAAGAGTATCTTTAATCCAACGCTACTCCTTTTTCCATTTTAAAAAGTGAAGCAAACCAAAAAAGAATGCTTTTTCACAGGATGCTTAATCTTTTCTAATTCAGCAGCAGCATCTCTCCCTGAGAGCTACTATAGGTATGCTTTGGCCAAGAGGTTAGAAATGGTTGATTGATTTAGTATGTACTCTAACACCTGAGCAATGCTAATGATTATTATTGCAGGCCTGGGCCAGACCTCATAGGTAAGAAGCACCAGGTGTCTGTTGATTATCACTGTGTGGATGGAAAATAATTGTTTTGCTCTGATAAGCTTTATTTATTTGTATTTTTTTGAAGAAAATACACATTTTGCTGAATGAACAGAAGAACGGCAAACAATTCCACAAWGGAATTCCTCAAAATGGGTGTCTACTAGCAGTCCTGTCTTTCCCTTAAGTGAATCTTTCTCAGCTTTGTGGTAGCAGCATAAGTTGTGTAGCATGCCACTGAGAAATGAATGGACAGTACTGACTGCCTGCAGGATGGGAGGGGGAGTATATGGTTTAATTTTGCTGTAACACTTACTGCAGTCAGCAACACATTCGCTTTTCTGAAAAGGCTGTGGATGTGTAGAATGGCTAGCATGTTTCTCAGATTATACTTTTTGTAACTTTTTCATTTTTGTTATTTTTGTGAATATTAAACATGAGGCAGAATTCCTTTAAGATTTTACAATGTAGTGCGAGCACATCTGCTGTCCCTATCAAGCAGGTGAGCAAGCGTCCTTTGCGCACTAATATGCACCCATTTTGGAGAATAAGTTCTGAATACTGAGCTTTTTTACCCTAAGATTTTGAGAATTCTCAGTTACMTATGCATGCCCAAAAGGGAATTATACAGAGTCAGATATGCCAGTGTTGCTGCAAAGTAGAGAAACAGCCCCACACCGCTCCTCTACTATGAACAAAACAGTGTCGTCCATCGCGTAACTCATGCCCAGGCTTCTGAGAAACTGAAGTGAGATCCTAGTTGTGATCTGATGTCAGCAAATTTGAGCCATCAGACTTGTAGTACAGGTGAGTTATGCAGCTATCTGTCAAAAATGGTACCCCTTCCCGCTTCCAGCTCCACACTGGAGTAAGTTCAGTCTCATCTGCTGTACATACCAGTGCTGGGCATAGTTTGGAGCCAGCGTTCRGCACGTGAGGCTTCAAAGATGCGTGGTCCCACCTCAGATTGCCCCAGGAACTGAATAGGAATGCCCTCCTCGCTGTGAATCACTGTTGAAACGTGGTATAATTAAATGTGTTCGTCCTGCTGCAGTGTTTGCTCAGTGTGCTATTCATTTCAGGTGCTCGTATCCTGCTAAATGGCTCAACGGAGGCTCTGCCAACTGTACAATTCAGTAATGCATCTATTACCTTATATCCAGGTAGCTAGTTTCCAGTGGTGTATTAATTTTTGCTGGTTGAGCTGTGTATGTCCATACCACTCAAATATTTTGTTTGTAGCAGAAAGATCCTACTGTACAGAAATCGTTTGTCCTGCACTTCTGCAACAGTGTGATTTATTCTTCTCCTTCAGTGTTTTTTCAGCCCAGTACAGTGTTACAGATATACCTGCAGTGCTCTCGGTCACAAGTTAATGGCTCTACTGATGGATGTGCATGCATGGGCACATATGCACGCACTTCCTTGGGTGCATTATGGTCTTTCTGTTTTGCTCAAGTGTTGATAGACACCTTGTAAAACACTGAACAATCAAAAAAGACCTGTGTACCCTTTACATCTGGTTTGATTAACTAATCAAAACCTGATTAGCACCTTTGTTCAAGGGGGATGATGATTAATCAATTACTATTGACTCTAAGTGTGGCTCCGTTTTCCAGCAGAGAGAAGTCTGAAGAAACAACCAATAAACATTGAGCACCTGTCATAGTGATAAAATTTATTAAAACAAAATGCATTATTTTTATGAAGTGATCTTGAAATGGGTCAGTGAAGGGGAGCCTATTGATTGAAAAAGGATGAACTCCTTGCATTTCTCTAGCTTAAATTAGACCAAATTCAATTATAGTATGACAAACAGGTTAACACTACTCTTTAACAGTTCATCAATAAATTAGAGTAGGGGTAGCACACTTAATGCTGAACTAYAGTAATGAATAATACTATCATTCATCCTGTCATATACAGGGTAGTGATTTCTGTCCTCCCTGGTCGTAGATAAGTATTTTATGGTTTCTGAGATAATGACAACCCCCTCTTTCTTCTGTGCTGCCCACCAAAAAACCCTCACCACATACATTCTAGTACGGCGCCATTTACTGGCAGCCTTAAGTGATTTCTAAAACTACTTTCAGCAAAATAAATTTAGCCACCAAATCTTAAAAAGAAAGGTCATGGTGAAAACGTTAGTGCTTGCTTAACTTTCCTAACGATTAGCAGGAGAGAGGAAAAGTTGACATYGGTATTTTGGAAGCACGCAAATGACTTTAGTATGTCATTAGCACCTAAGTCATGGCCAGTAATGAGATGTGGGAGCCCAAGTCATTTCCATATTTCAACTGTACAAAACGTTAGTGAGAGAAAAAAGATTGCTAAGTTAGGAACTCTTCAAAGAGACGAATTTAGGTTTTCTTTTCTCTCAGTGATCCAAATACTGCGTTAATAYCTGAGAAGCATTCTAGTTATCAATGGAGTTAATGGGTACACACGTACATAGTGGCATTGTCCTACATCCACAGCTTAAATTTGATTTTCCCCAAGAAAGAGAAGACCTAGTCCACAAAAAATTTATGGAAGCACAGCAATAAATCCAAGTATGTCAAAATTAACAGCCATCATACCATGCACAAAAAGCTCCATCAATTTTCTGCTTTTACAGCACAAATGTGCACAGAATAAGCTTCGGAGCCACAGATACTCCAAAATGCTGAACAGTGTTAGTCTACAAAATGTAAAGTGGGAAGGGAGATGAGAGGCAGAGGAGGGTGACGAGAACTCCCACACAGCAGGTACATTASTGTTAGATCAAAACACTGTTTTCTGTGTCAATATGGAAAGTCTCCAAGTGCTTTGTTTATATCATGCCTCAGGTGTTTAAAAATAGAGCCTTCATCAGAAACAGTGTGGAAGCACACAGGGAACATGATGAAATACATTATTTGAAGTAGTAATAATACCAGGAGTTATCCTAAAGATGAACCTGACCTAATGGGTCCGTGCTGGAGGTCAACCTCAAATCCTGTGGGAAGGAACCAACTTCGCTTTCTCCACTGTCTAGCTATTGCCTTGAAGCATTTGAGGATGATTCTGTGTGCTTTTTTGACACRGCTCTATATAATCTTGGCTTTTTCAGCTGTAGATGACCTGGTTCTGAAACTTACTCAGGATTGAAGTTGGTCAGTCTGGAGTTTTTCAGCTCTGCTGCAGGCTTCAAAAATAAAGTGATTTGTTTTTAGTAAGTTTGAAGCTTTTAAATCAGATAAATTGAGATTTAAAATACTGGCAAGTAAGCCTCATCCAATTTAGTCTTTCCCTGAATCTTGACATGCTGTCACTTACAAAAAGTGACAGCTAGAATATTTTATGTTTTTTTTTAATACGTATCTAATTATATAAAGAGAAATGTATTATCAGGTATAGAAAATGGGTGCATGTATGTACACGTATATAAAGCCCTATTAAAAACAGAACCTTTTTAATGGTAGTTGGCTAGGTAGTTGAGTACCTTCCACATTCTAAACCTTGCTTTAAGTGCTTGACCCCACATTGTTAGAACACTGCTATTAAAATCTGCCAGCCTTTTTTCATACTCCTGAKACAATCCATAATAAACTAGCTATTTATAACCATTTACAACAGCAGAAATTTTTAGAAAACTTGAGCTCACTTACACATTTATTTTTTAAGAAAGAAATGCAAGAAAAAACCCAGAGAAGTAAAGGTAGGAACCCAGAAGTTTAAAATTCAGATGGTGGGTATGATCTCTACATGAGAAAATAACCAGCAAGGATGTCTGCTGTGTGCTCCTCATTACGATCTCCCTGAGTCATTTTGCACAATCAGGTATCAGTGTTTACAACTACTGTTTCTTGTCATCTGCCCTCCTCCTCGCAGGAGGTAAAGGTGAGACCACTATGGATTTTTTCCTTAAACCAGGAAAACAGGTAGACAAAGCGATGAAATTTGACAGACTGGAGTCTGCTGTGTGTATGCTGTTAAGTATCTGATCTCTTCTGTTCAGGATTCTAAAAATAAGTTGCCTGACCTAGACTGGTGTCAAACAGGAACTAGACAAAACCGCATTTATTTGCTGTGTATGTAATGTTTCATGAATTACACTGTGTTTTTAAAGGAAAACTTCAGGGTTTTCTGTTTTAGTACTGTAATTTCTTTCTGTTTATTCAGGAAGCAGTTGGTTTAAAATAATAAACAAAACCTAATTCAAAGCTACCGAAGTTTCTTATTGGCCACAATTTTAAATGGGATCATAGTGCGCTCTGGTGCTTTATATTGCTCCACGTCCGATGTGGAGAAGTACACTGCTTCATTAGATAAGACTGAGATCCCACTAATTCAAGGTATAATCATGGTATTCGCTTAAGGGAAACAGTACAACAGCTTAAAAACAAAATTGCTTTTCTTTCTAAATATATTCAGTTATCCAAAGTGAGCTGTACCAGATCACTGCGGTTTTCCTTTAAGGTGCTTTGATATAAACCAAAGGACCATGCTATGAGATGTTTTGTCCGAGGTGCAAAGTAGCTGCAGAATAGCAAAATAGGTCTGCATGTGGTTCACAACATGCAGCAATGCGTGTATGTTTACTTCTTACCTTCTTGCACATCTTCCCTCCTCCTACTCCCACCTTTAAAAACAAAAAAGCAAAACAAAAAATAAAACCGTAACAGGAAAAACCCGAATATTCGATTTAAAGGCCAGCATGCTCCAGTATATATTAACATCTTAATGGGAAAGCTCTGCGTGTATACATTTACTACTCTCTGACAAGAGGGAATTAAATGTCAGAAGGATTTGTAGCATCTATAATTGAATTGGTGCTGAGAAAAGCAAATCTTAAAGAAGAATAACATATTAGGATTAGCAAATAATGTGGCATTTTGTCAGCTCCTGCCATCTAGTCTGTTCCCTCTTCAGTAATAAAGCTGTGATTTTTTTTTAATCATAGATAYGAAGCAGGAATAGCTTTTGTGAATAGGAGACAGCATTTTAGAGCAGATGCCTATTTTTAAGGTCAAGTCTCTCTTTCCTGGCACAAACTTGGGGAATTATTCCCTACTCCATAGGCCTAACACTTAGTAATTCATGTCAAACAGCATTTCTTTGTTAATTGTTATCCAGGATCAAATAACCTTCCACTTAAGTCTTCAGGGTTGCTGCTGGAAAAAGACCCCTTCTTCAGAGTTTGTAATGGAGCTGTTAAAGACAAGACAGGAAGCTACTGCAGCCTGGGAGTCACCAGTGTCAGCTGGGCCATTTTTAAGATTGTGTGTGCAGTTTTACATGTTTTGGGTTCTGTTACAGCAGCTTTTACATGCAAAAATTGGGTGGTAGAGTTTGCAAGGGTTGGGGCTATTGGTCTTTATTTACAAAKCTTATTATAGCTACTGAAAGGCTGACTGTATTCCCATCTCACATAGGAATATTGTTTTCTTCTGAAATGGAATGCTTACAGAAAATGAAACAGCCTGGTCTGCTGTTTGTGGCACATGGTGATTTGCTTCTAGGTGTGTACAGAATTGTTGGGGATTGGTGATATCTAAGAGTAAAAGTCAGCTATTGGCTTTAACTTGCCTTCTGCATGGGAAGTCAGAACTTACATTCACGTTAGGTATGAAGTCTCATGTTACGGAGTTGTTACAGGAATAAATAAAGCATGTGGAAACGAGATGGACAGTAAAGGCAAAGTATGTAGCAAAAGGAGTGATATAACACTGGAATAACTTGACTAGGGAAGATGCAAAATCTCTGTCATCCATAACTGGGAAGTGGTGGGTTTTTTTTTTTTTCTTTTTTAATGAACCACAGTTAAGAACRATGTAGGCATAGCTGCATGAGGACTGCAGTACCTGGCCTCTCAAAACATCTTCAGACACTGCTTTCTATGCTTCTGTGACCTGACATGGCCACGTAATCTTGCAGCTTGAGAACACTATCACAGCAGGCTTCTGATTTGGTAAGGTGTTGTCTTAGATCAGCAGTGGCCTTATATGATAAGCACCATACTGAAAAAGTGAAAACAAGACAGCAKAAATTTCTGTGAATCTGTGGGCTAATGAGGATTTCAACTGTCCTGTTTTTACGTTCCTGGTTTAAAAAAACTCAAGCAGTGAATTTTCAGAAAGAATTTTTTTTTAAATGAATCGCAGACAGTTTATCTTTGGAAGACAAATTGATGCAACATACAAAAGATATGAGGCAGATCATTTGAAAGTGCAAGTATTTTAATGACAAAGTACTTTGTAGAGACAGTTTCTGTCTCTTTCACTTGTGAAAACAAAGTCTCAAATGTTACTTTAGGGTGCAGGAGTTACCAGGTATTCACTATTTCTAGTAGTCCGTGTACAGACACACGCTCCCCTGCCCCCAAGYCTTAAGATATAGGTGAGTGCACTGCAGACCAAAGGATGGCAGTTTTGTGGGAGACTCGGGTAACATGCAAGTGCGTTGACAGTGTTGCTTTGGCCAATGCATTATCCTTCAGATGAAAAAAATGAGTTCAAGCAGAAAAATGGAAGCAGGTGCATGAATGTATTTTGCTGSTAGATAATGTTATAATTGGCAGTATGTATGGCCCTTCTAAGGAATAAACATTGAGGGTATTTGCAGTTAGACATGAAGGAACATTCCTTTCAGTTATTAATCTAAGCAAAAAATGAACCTACTACCTTTTGAGGCAAAAATGTGCTGTTGACTGCCTCACAGAGTTGACACTAAATGGTTTGTAACTACCAGACATCCTCAGTATATGGCACTTAATTTTTACTTTGTATACAAACTTGAAGGTGAATTACTTAGCCAGGCACATAATGAAATAAGCTTGCAGCT
Source organism: Rhea americana (assembly GCF_003343005.1). Lineage (NCBI taxonomy): Eukaryota > Metazoa > Chordata > Aves > Rheiformes > Rheidae > Rhea > Rhea americana. Next base: position 947,705 of record NW_028186116.1, read on the forward strand.
TGCACTTTGCAAAGTTTGCAAAGTTGCAAATTGAAATAATGGTGGTGCATGTCCTGATGGAAGTCGCTGTATTTAATAAACTTCTGGCCAGATCTGTTTCTTATGCTTTATGCCAAAGTCCGTTCTCAGGGAAACACTGACTCTGTACTGTTGACTTAAATGCAAATTGAGCAGAAGCCATAAAGGATCTGTCAAACTTGCAGCTTTCAGCACAGCGTTTCAGATAACACAGAACTGATTCTCTGCAACTGTGATCTGATGTAACTGTGATTTAGTATGACTGTACTGAGACTAGTGTTGCTAGATGAGGTGCACCAAATGAAAAGTTCAGGTTTTGTTTCCACAACTTTTTAAATTTGTGGTGATTAATCAAAAAACCATCTTGATGTAAAACCCTACTCTGCGCATGCTAAGAGAGTCATAGCAAGGTGTGTTTATTCTCAACTATTGGATATTCAACCTTCTAGTTTGGCATTCTTTTTAGAGCATGTGAGCTTAACTTGGAGTTAAATGTCTAAAAATGCAATAGCTGTAGCTGCAGTGAATGCAGCTAACGAACTTCAGTGCGGTAGGTCAGCTGAGTATCAGATCAAAGGGATGCTTCTTGGATCCAGTATACTTTTAATTATTGGCAAATTACTGAGCAGTGCATGCACTGAATTGTTTATTTGAAGATAAACTGAAATTTTTGTTGTGCTGGTAAATACAGAGTAGAATTTTTCTAAAGCAGCTCCTACAGAGGATGAGCCAGATTTGATTGCTTTATAGAAAGGGAATCTTCAAAGGTCTTAGCTGTGTGAAAAGCTACAATGACATTTTACTTTGACAACAAGCTACCTAAAACACCTAAGGCTGCCATGGTATCCTCAGCTGCTGTTCCAGACACGGAGRACAGAGTGCACCCTGGTGAAGGGTAGTCTACCCAGGTCAAGCAGCTGCACATCCACAGGGCAGCTTTCACATCAACTAGCAGGCACATTCTGCTTGCAAAGCAGCAAATGCTAGGAACCATTTACAGTACAGTTGGTTTCTACTACAGTTTATCGAAAAATACTCCTCCTAGAGGAGGCTTTTGGTGGTTTGCAACAGCAACTTGAAATCCTTCGATGGTGTCACCAGGTTGCACACCATTTTCTTAACTACTTATAGTTACTTGTGTCCTTCAGAATGCTGTGAAAAATTAACTTGACAGTAATTTTCATTGAATCTGAAGCTGTTGACAGTTCAAGATTAGTTAATTCTCATTGAGAGACCTGTGTTCGTGCCTTTTCAAGTGAGTAAAATATTTTATGGGTTGCTGTCCTGTTAGGTTTGCCCTTTGAGGGCACTTTGTCATTATAATGTAAAATTCTACGTTTCTTTTTTTATGTTCTGYTTTTTTCTAACTGAATTTCTAAGGAACAACTTGACTGTGATGTGCTGCTGGAAAACACTTCATTGCAGGGGACTGAATACAAGCCTTTAACATGCTTTTGCATTTTTCTGACATTCTCTTACCACAGTTAAATAACTTGTTTAGATTATGTGAAAGCAAATGTTTTGGGCTTAAAAAGGAATCTTTTTTTTGCCATTCTTAGCTTATTAAGTAAGTTGCTGAAGGGGATTCATTTAATCCGGTGTTAATAGTCTGTTGTTTTGTTGCTTAATGTGCACCTAACTTTTGACCTAATTAAGCCCTGCTGCCCCTAGCCTTTGCTAAAGCTACTGCTTTTAAAAGGTTACTTGCAGAAATACGTGAAGTTGGAGGGCTGAATTGTTTTAATTAAAATGCACTTTACAGGGCTCTTGGCCCCAAGTTATTTACATACATTAGTACTTAATCTTAGAACAGAATTGGGAGTATCGGGAGTATYGATAGAAAGTATAAATCCTGGGCTCCTGCTTGAAAGCATTGTATCAGGTTTCAGCTCAAAAGAGCACCATTACCTTTAGCTGTCACGGAGCTGTACGCTTGATCGATAAACTTCAAATATTATTAGAGGTGGAGGCTTCAGAGATTTGCTCTGTTCTTTGGAGAGAGATGGAGATAAATCTTTCTTAAAAATTGACTTGAATTTGCACTCTCAGTCTTCCTGGTGAAATGCATTTCTCTTAGGTGTCTGGGCAACTGCATGCAGGACAGATTTATAGGCCATGTGCTTCTTGTAGTGAAAGATTTAAATGGTAAATCCTTCACATATGACTTCACAAATCATGTAAAGTTAAAAGATTTTTACCGTTTCTGTTGCTGCTGTGCTTAAATTGTAAGGTATGGCTAGTAAATCATTTTAATAGAGGTGTCGCACTTTACTCAGGGTGTGTGGGGGGGAAGACAATGGTTTAGCTTCTATTCCAAAATGTTAATGTATTAATCAAGGGGAAAATAATTGTTTTTTACTGCGTTATAAATCTCAGTTGCCACTAGAATTGCAGTGAGGGTTGATGTAGTTGCTTTCTTAAATTAAAATTGTTTACACTGCTATACATTCATTTTACATGGCCATAGCTCATTCTGGGTTCGTTCTGGAGTTGTTCTCCAGCCAAATAAGTCATTCCTCTCCTGGTGATGGCATCCTAAGGGAGAGGTGCTTATAAAAGAAAATTAATCGTATTGTGAGGTGTTAAATAAATAAAATAAAGCAGTTGGAGGCAATATGCAATTATTGCTCACTATCTGCTTTTGAGGAGGTTGTTATGGTTTGTATTAAGAGTGTTTTTCTCTTCACATATCATGAATTGAACAGAAAAGGTAGTATTTACTTAATCATGGGTTTGGGGTTTCTTTGGTGGGGGGAGAGAATGGTTGTAAATGCATTTAGAAAAAAATCCTGGCTGATTAATTTTGGCCATGCAGTTCCTCGGGCTGGAGTAAAATGTTAGCAACAGAGTGATTGTTATTGTAATTTCTACAGCTAATGATTAATATTTATTTATTGTGCTGCTATTCCTCCCTTCAAATTTTAGGAACAATGTAGGGAAATTTTCAAAAATCTATATCCACCAATGATTCCACGTCTCCTTTCCTCTTTCTTTCCCCATCCTAGCTTGTTTCACATGCATAGCATAGTGCTGCTGCTGCTTATAGTGGAAAATACTTTGCAAGTTGATCAGCCAGATCAGTTCTGCACTGGACAGGTCTGCCTGCTCCTCTGCTTGAACTCATCTGTTTAGATAGCTCAGTGCTTTATCCCTTTTCCTTTTGAAAGCAAAAGGGTGGCTTTTCCAATCCTGAGGGCAGTTACAGCCAAACCTTCAAACTACATTGTAATAAGTCCCAAATTCTTATTCCTCTTCTAATCTCAACAGATTCTCGTGCAGGTGAGGAAGGGTCAATAAGGACTGTGGACCATGCAGTGGTTGGTGGTGTTGTGGCCGTGGTCGTATTTGCAATGCTTTGCCTGCTCATCATTTTAGGGCGGTATTTTGCAAGACATAAAGGTAAGACAAAGAGGACTTGGCACGTTTCACCTTGCTTGTGATAATGTTCTGTCTAACATGAAAAACCCTTTAGTGGCTCTGGAAAGTCTCCCAAAAGACCTTTCAAATGGAGGGGGAGAAAAACAAAAGAGAAAAACAGGAAAACTACAGTAGGTAATGAATTTTCTGTGTACCTGGGCCTTGGGCATTAGGACTTCAAGATGAGGAACAGTGGTTTGCCCAAGATCCAGACTTTACCTGTGATGCCTTTAGTAGACTTCTAGACGTTCGTACCAGCTGAGAGGCACTATCCTTTCTAATCCATCTTGGTATCAAGGTACAACAGAATACCCGACAGATGAGGTATATTCTGTTTCTGAACTGACACTGACTGTTCTTCAGCTGGCTGCTGCACATTTCACTTCATGTACCGAGTCCTTCACAAAGAACTCCATTACCCGTAGTACCTTCTGTTATAGTTGAAGGTGTTGCAGACAATTGTGGGGTATAATAGTGTGCAGAGGTACACAAACTCAACCTACTCCTAAAACCTGCAGTCAGCATTTCTGCAGCCCTTGCAGCACTTCGCACCACTACCAGACCTAACTGTCCTGAGCTGATACAGAAGCATTATGGATTGTTTTCRTCAGTGGTTTACACTGTACAATGGCCCATTTCAGGAACTTGTTACAACTTACTGAACAAATCAAACCCCCCCCACAAGTAGTAAGTCTGTTCTAGCCTGTGTACATATGTATGTGTGACTGCTCGTACAAAAAATTTAGTGTTATTCTGCAATGAGTTGGTGTTTGGAGAATCCGACAGACTGGTTATAGCGAAGAGAGGAGAAAGGGAAATAAACTAAGGCAGGTTTGGGGAAAAAGAGAAAGTGTAGATGAAAGGTTTGTCCCCTTCAAGTACAATGCACAGAGCAATTTTACTAGTATTTATTGAAAATAGCTCTGTAGCCTATTTTCTTTTGTGCACTAAAAACACTACAAAGACAACTAGACAACACTATTTCAGAGTAGGGGTGCAGAAGCCCAATCCATGGTTAACTGTTGAGTGCCTGTGTCCTGTGAGAACTGCCAGCAATGACCATGCCTGTGCTGAACACGATGGTCARTACTGCTGCCGCTTGGGCCTTCAGCTGCTTGTGCGCACACATCTTGATTTGGGGTTGGCAACAAAGTAAGCCTTGGAAATGCATTTCCAGATCCAATGGGATCAGCTTTCCTTGCTTTGTTTCCCTGGCCCTATTTTTCAGGCTCTAGCCTGGAGTTTTAGAAGGCTGAATGCCCAATTCAGGAGTTGTGCATCTGAATGCCGTAGGCAAGACTGGAAAATTTCTGCCCTGATGTTTCAGGGTCTCTTGTGTTGTCTTGGTGATCGATTAGTGTCACAGCTGTGTAGCCCTGAGTAACAGCTACACAGACCTTGGATTCAGTTTTCATTTATTTCCTGGTGGCATTTATTTCCCTTTCTGCTTGTGACTTTGTTGCTAAACTCTCTAGCAATTTAGAGACCTTCAGTGAGTCACAGAACCTTACCACTTCATTTTCAGGTACGTACTTCACTCATGAAGCCAAAGGAGCAGATGATGCAGCTGACGCAGACACAGCTATCATCAATGCAGAAGGAGGACAAAACAACTCTGAAGAAAAGAAAGAGTACTTCATCTAGAGCAGCCTTGGTTTCAATGAGGTGTCCAACCGTGGACAGTTACTGGCCCAATTTAAACGATAAACAGACAGTGATATTGGAAGTTGCAACCAGCTTGTGTCTTTTTTTAAAGAGGAAAAATCAAAAGGGTGGAGAGTTGTGAGACTGGCAGGGTCCGGGATTTGCTGTGTAAAAAATATTCTTCGTAAAGTACACTCTGCTGTTCGACACCTCAGTTCGTTTGGGTTTTATTTCTTTGGCCAAGTCCAGCTTGGATTTAGTTTAGTGAAGTCATTTGCAGAAAATTCTGTGCCTTGTTTTATTTTTGTTTGGTTTAGGTTTTTTGTGGCGGGAAGATGGGGAAGAAGAGGGGCTTGTATGCGTTCGTTCCTTTGGTTTTTCTTTTTTTTTTTTTTTTNTGGTTGTTGTTTCTCCTTTTTGTATTGTTTCTGGAATTGCCTGCTGGGACCCCTTGGAATAGGTTAGTTTAAAAGTTTTTTTTCTTTAGTTTCATCTTCACTGTTTTTCTGTTCAAAGCTCAATCTCATCAGAGGAGAACCAGCACATTTTAGATTTCATAGTTTGCAATTCAGTGTATCCATATTCCATTTTCTCTATTGTCGTAAAGGCTTGGATAAACAAACAATGAGAACCTGTTTGTGGCTGCCCATGTTTCAAATGCTTTAGATGGCGGAGACTAGAAAATAGGCTGCAACTCAGAAAATGCACTCTGTTTAGCTGCAGAGAAACATTACTTCTTCACAGGGTTATCTGCAAGTGAGGCGTGTCACTATGTGATTGAATCTGTCTTTAATTCTGTGTCTGTAGACTGCCCTCAATATAGGGCACCTCGTGCTGTCTGGACAGGTTTGGGGCATGCAGGAATCCTCTTTACTGTTACCTAAACAAACCTGACAGATGAAGGCTTTTCCTTTTATGCAAGTGGACAAATTTGACTTGCCACAGGAGGGAGGGCGCAAAGAGCGGGGAGGTAATTCTGCTCCRGATTATTTTTGTTGCGAACAATTCTGTCATGCTTTTCCAATTAGCCTTACTTCTCCCAAATTTGCCAGAGAAAGGAAAGTCCTCATGGGGYGCAAAAAGTGGCAAATGAGCGGTTCTTACATTCTTTTTTTTCCCCTTCTTTTGTGCTTTGCTGGGGAGGCAGTAGCAAGTGGCCTGCAAGTACTGTACATTACAGGTATTTGTCATGCTGAGAAAACCAGTAAGAGGCGTTGCAAAACTTTAATTCCTTCAGATTTGAATTTGACAAAGACAGGAGGGGCAAAGTAAGTCTAATACTGTTTTCATGCTGGCCTGCCCTGTATCTCAGTTTTGCAAAGGTCAGAGCAGAGGTGGAAAAAACAGCATGTAGTTTTTTCAGTTATTTAATCAAAAATCAAATGCTGAATGTTGCTTTTAATTTTTTTTTTTTAATCTCCACTTTTCCTGCTCTAGCCTTGGCCTCTTTCCTCAGCCTTAAGAGCCATCTGCCAACAAACTACCAATCCTTGCATGATGGCAGCCATACTACATAACAACTAAAAATAAGTTACCTTGAGCATGTTTTAGATCCAAAATGTTGAGAGAAACTGGACAAATAAAACTGCCTTTTTTTTATCTGATAAATGAAATGTAGGAATCTGCATTAAAATTATAATGCTAACTGACTTATAAAGCCATAGGTGAAAAGAATTTAGGTATATTAGAATTCTAAGTGACAGACAGATCACAAAGAGAAGATGGTATTAAAATTATATAATGATTTTTTTTGTTGAGTAATCTTGAATTTTGAAATATACTTTTTTTTAAAAAAAAAAACCTGTGCTTATATGGAAAATGTTTGATTTATTTAAAGGAAACTTAGTAATCTAATTGTCAAAATGTTTTTTAGGGTTTTGAGGGAATATTTTTTTGTGTTTTTTTTAATTACTGGTTTTGGCAGAACGATTACAATGCASGAGTCTTTGGGAATGGGATGGCATGAAAACAGAAAATAAATCCATTCTTGAGCAGTATTCTGTCCTTCCCCTTTATACAAGGAGAGGATCACACAGAACTTTTTTCTGAGCAAATTTTGTCAAGTGCAGCTCTTTTCTGAGCCTTCAGCACCATTGCCGAATCACATCATGGTGAAAAGCATTCAGCATGTTAGAGTTTGGGGGTGGGGGGGGCTTTTTTACTCATTGATCACAGAATTGGCATACTGTTTTTGACCAGCCCATCTTTCTGTTTTGGAAGTGTACAGTAGTGCAGTGTTACCGATGTAACTTTGACTTAAAATGTTGACATGTCTCAGGTTCATGTGTTTTGATTGGTGTTTTCCGTCTCAGGTAGATTGCAAAATTTCGGCCCCACACATTGGAAAAAACAGAATAAAAAAAAGAAAATTATAACTTTTAGTTGTATATTGGTTTATGTATTTTTTCTTCAGTATACAGTGCACTGTTTGAAATGTATTGTTGAGTATTACTTTGTACAGCTTTAGATCATTAGGATTTTTAAGCGTGAAGAAGGAACAAACTTGTTTAAAGGAATATTACTGATGAAGGATGAGTAACTGATGATAAACAATCTTGTTCTTTGTTCGCCTAGCCTTTTTATTTTTTCCCCTTAGGTCAGTTCCGTTTTACGGTGTCCATGGACGATGTTACGATGTAAGAAAATACATATCCATATGTTCCCATTCACATTTTGTATTGGTTCATGTATACCATTTTTACAAAGAAAAAGAAGTACTATAAAGTATCTGTCTTCTTAATAAAAAAAGTTAATGTTACAAAACTATTTTTAAATCTCATTTGCACTCTTTATCTCCTGCTGTTATGGAGACCATAATCATAGCAAAGTTGATTCCAGGCTGATTGGTGAAACTGCAAGAAAAGGAAACTGTGACAAACAGTTTTACTCACAGGTTGTTTACCTTGTGTGTTTAATCATCCTCTTTTTCCCTGCTTGGACAGCCGATTTGAATCAGTGGATGCTATGGTCCAATTCTGTGCTATTCTTTATCCAAAAGAGCTGCTGACAGGAAAGCCTTGCTCCTTTTACAAGCCAGGCAAGACGATGTTCCAAGTACAACACAATGAAAGGATCTACACTTGTAAAGTCACCTGTTTTGTATTAGTTTGGATTTTTTTTGGATACTTCGAAGTTCGTTTTAGTCTTTATGATGAAGAAATCTTTCTCAATTAGATGGTTCACTAGCAACAGCCTGAACTATCTCTGTTTTCCTAATTGCTATTTGATAGGGCTAGAGATGAGCAATCTGTATGTTTCCTGTTTTGCAAAGCTGACCTAAGTATTGCTGGTTAAATAGGTAACTCTCTCATTCCAGATTAGCCTGGAAGACCTACTCTTACGGTCAGAGCAGTAGATGACAACATGTCAAAACCAAAAAAAAAAAAAAAAAAAAAAAA
>NW_028186116.1:956814-971207 GCF_003343005.1 Rhea americana
ACTATTTTGGCAATTTGGTATTTTCTAAAGAAGGGACAAAGGAGGAGGAGAAAGCTTCAAGGCAGCAGAACAGCTAAGGCTGAGTATTTCTAGTTGCTTCATTAAGATAGTTGACATTAAAAAGTGTGAATTGTTTTAAGGAAGGCTCAATATCTTGCATAATTGAAGTTTTTAACTTGAGTTTTTAACTTGAGTTTCTATTTAATTTAGTTATTTTCTAAATACTTACTAATGTTGGACTGATGCATGCACAAAAGGCCTTGCTGAAAGGTCTGTGTTTTACAGCTCATAGATTGAGAAGGATTAATCCCCAGATGAGAAATACTTAGCAGAGTAATTTATGTACCTGTGTTCAGTCTTTCAGATTCCTGTTGGTGCTCCACTGTGAATAACTATGTTTTTCATTTTCTGTCCAAAGCTGTCATACGACGTTGTGCTTCATACTAAACTGTTGTCTTCTGYTTGGGTGCTGATTACATTTCATTGGTATGAGTGATGTGATCTTTCTTGACAGACAAAGTCTGTTGGGATAGAATATACTATAAATACAAGAGGCTATGCTGCATAGAGAGATTTCTAGTTGTCAATGAAATTGAACTTTTATTCTCAGGCATGGAATCATGGATTTCAGGGATTAAGAAAAGCCTAAAAAAAACCCATACAATTTTGCAGTAAAACTAATTCTGAGATTGATATTTGCAGATCACAGTAGTTCAGAGGAACAAGTGCAGCTTGCCTTTAAATCAAGGTCCAAATGTTTGAGAAAGAAGGGTTACTGGGAAGCAACGAGTAATTGTCAAATGACAACTCTGGGAGCTTAAGTTATATTAAGCTTAAGACCATGCTGAACTGAAGAATTTCTCCAAAAACTGAAATTCAGAACTAGATAGACTTTGAGACCTGTAAGTGTAAAGAATGTCAATGAAACTGCAACTAAGAAAACACTGAGAAAGGAGCTGCAGCAAAAAAGAAACACAGCAAAGGTTATTTTGCCATTGTATTATGAAAAGTTAAAGTTGACCCTCTTTTGGGGGGGGTGGAAGGTCACTGAAGTATGTAGAGGTCTTAGAAACAAGGATGGGACACACCTTTGAAAACAGGGAGGGTTTCTTTCTGAAAAATACCTTGTTCTGTGTGAGTCTGTAGATTTTTGGTTGCAAAAATATCCATAGGATGAAAAATGGCAAACAGAACAAACAGAGAAATTTGAGCACTGTTCAGTAAATCCTCCCTCAAACTACATCTTCTGAGCAAATTAACCTGTGGTGCTGGCCAAATTCTAACCCTACCTATATCTTCCCGATAGTTCACTTGGATATGATCTTCTCTAATAGTCTCACCCTTGTAGTGGCTCTTGCAATTGCATTTGCTTACTGATTGAATGATCCTGATGCCTTGAACAGATTGAAAGATGCTTTGGAATCCCATAAGGTGAGATTTTATCATCAACATTAAGTAGTTCTGGTTATTCAAGACTACAAAAGAAATCATTCCCTTGTCACAGGCCCCTTACCTTGTGGTTCAGTATTAGCCATGTCCCACTTCTGACTCACAATCTATTTTCTTTCTATTAGAATTACAGGAATTGCAACCAAATCTCTGTTACAAGAGGTTTATTTCCTTACAATAATCCTCACTAACACTACCTGGGAAGTGCTGTGTTTGTTTGTTTGTTTGTTTGTTTTAATGTATCCCATGCCAAGGAGGAAACAGGATGGGGGGGAAGGGGGGGTGTCTTATGCAAGAAAGTCCACTGCAGGTTTCCTAAGCTGTTGAAGTAGCCATCATTCATAAAATCATAGAATCAGTAAGGTTGGAAGGGACCTCTGGAGATCACCTAGTCCAACCTCCCTGCTCAGCAGGGTCACCTAGAGCATGTTAGACAGGGTTGCATCCAGGCGGGCCTTGAATATCTCCAGAGAAGGAGACTCCACAACCTCTCTGGGCAACCTGTTCAAGTGCTCTGTCACTCTCACAGGGAAGAAATTCAGGCGGAACTTCCTGTGCTTCAATTTCATCATCTCTGCTGTGCAGTACTGAGGGGTGGAGAACCCACAACTTTAAATGTCTGAGGTTGAGAAGTGTGTTATGTCTCATGCTGTGTGATCCACATGGAATGACAGAAGTCACATGTAGAGTCTGAAATAGATTCCTGGCCCTGCTTCAGCTCACCAGGCCTCCCTTAATACTTCCAATGCATTACTGCACTACTTTACAAACTGTAGGTATTCCTTTGGAATAGCAAGATAGATAAAGGCACTGAAGAGTAAAAGCAATAGCATACAGACTGTAACGAATGAAACAAATGGTATCAAAAACACTGGGGATATATTAGTATTATGTGCCTGTGCAGAGGTGACATCACAGGTGTACTACCACTTAGAGTTGCACAATTATTTCAGTTGTGACTGGGAATTACTCTGGCAGCCTGTGGTTTTATAACTATTTAGCCATGAAAGGTAAATTTACCCAGTCTCACAAACCTAATCTGTAAAGCCACATGGACTCAGTGCTGAGGAAAACCAAAGGTAACCACRGGAAAAATCAAAGCATGTTATGCCTTTCTAGGGCTCTGCTGCCTTCCTGTTAGCATGCACGACTTCTCGTTCACTCATATTCCCAACATGATAGCCTTAAATCTTCCTTAAGTGGTATCTTCTCAGGTTAATTAATCTCTAGGCTTAAACTTGCTGAGAGCAGCAGGAAGTCCAGCCTGAAGTCAGCAATGTTACGATTGCATCTTCTAATACTGTTTATCCTGCATTAGTGTTTACTTAAGGAGAAAATTGATCTGTAATTGATATTTCAGTCTTCTAGAGCTGATGTTGGGGGAGCCCCCTGYGAAAGGCTTTTATAGTAGACAAGTATTTAAATCCTAGAAAGGTAGGTGAATGTTTAAACATGTGGCTTTCTTTGCCCTATACCTAACCCAAATTCAGTTCTGATTATTTCCAGATTTTCTTACTCCCCCCTTTAAAATGCTCAGGATTTCAGAACTGTAAGATGTAAGGCCTGTTTGCCTTCAAACACCAAGCATGAATTAAAGTACTGCCATCAAATACACTTTTTAGCACAGTATAGCAGGTGCTGAATCCAATGTTCATTTCTCCCTGAATGTTTTTCTTCTCCTGATTTCAGGAGATGTAGCTAAGAGGCAGTTGTAGTACTGCAATTAGAAGCATTGATCTTCCATACATTTTGGACAATAAATGAAGAAAGAAAAAGATTTTTTTGGTGAACAGATACTACTGAGAGGTACACCATCATAATGGGCATACATAACCAAACTGAACTATACTCAAGTGTGAGGCTTTACTTACTTGGGCTCATGTGCCAAAGCCTGTTGCTGATGATGCTAGAAGGCTGATATTCAGAGTTCTCAAGCAGCAGCTGGTCCTTAAATGATGCCCTTTAGGAAACAAAGTTTTTGTTAGAGAAACTATTGACTCTGGGGGGGCCTTCAGCGCAAAGTAGAACAAGGGAGATGTTCCTTTCCTTATGTAAGAAATGCATGTGAACCTAAGGTTTCTGACCATTAACACAGCTATCTAATTATTTAAATTTATATGAGATCTCAAAAATCACACCTCTGGTGCTGGCTCACAATGCTTTTTTTCTCTTCAAACCAGAACTGTAACTGCATCACACACTTGCACAAAAGCAAGGTTATAGTGTTAGATATGCAATTGGATTCCTTTCCTATTTGTCCCTTGTTGCTGTTGACTCTGAACACTGTACAGTCATTACAATTCAGGTAGCAGYACGTGTGTTTGTGACACAACTTGAGTAGAACAGATGAAAGAAAAATTCAGGGATCTTGATCCCATGGAAAAAAATTCTATGGAGAGAAGAAGTTACAGGAGAAATGTGAAGAAAATGTTAATATCAACATTACTTCCAAGAAAGAGGACTTGAAATTTCTATGTAAGCTATCTGAGACGCTACACTGGAAATGCTGGTTTCTAAACCATCAGAGCTGCATTTATATTGCTGCCCTTCATGTTTGTGCTATAAAGCTCCTTGGCAGACATTCGTGATGTATTTTATTACAAGCCCATCAACTCAAAAATACCTAATGCATACCCAACTGCCAAGTCAGAGCAAGCTAAGCACTATCATCTTCCAGTCCTGTTCTGTCTAGAGAGTTCTCCACAGGGCAGAATAACTCCATTAAAATACTATAAAGATTGTAAAAAATAACAAAAAATGGAGTGACACTATTATCTCATGAATTTACCAGATTATTGTTTAGCTGTATTCAATAATGGCAGCTTGCTTATTTTGTCTGAAAAGAACATCAGTCAGGGAAACAGGCATGTCATTTTGTGCCAGATAAAATTCCCTCATAGATGGCAGATGAGCAATTCCTGGTTGTGGCTGCCAGAGATTCTCACTCTTCTGATAAGTGGAGCAGGTAACATGTTAACATTTTGGATACTTCGATTTGGCTTATCTGACTGGGACCACACGGATTCATTCATGTACTATTTTGAGCTGTTTTGTTAGCCAGACAATGCAAACATCTACATAGAGAAAAAGCTAATATCTACTGTTTGTCATTGCCTAGAATCTGGAGTTTCTCAATGCTTTGGTAACTACAGCTGGCCTGCAGCTCTTCTCTAGGTGATGCACATAGTATTACAACAGGTGGATGTTTCATGAATAGCACAACCTGATATATTCTGCACTTGTTTTGCTGTGAAACGCCTTAAATGTCAATCTGTCTATTGGAATGAGGTGAGTTATCTTCTTCATTCCTAACCTGATGTGTGGTTTCTGCTATCAACTTGCTAGAGTTTACTCTTCCCCGAGAGCTTTGAGCTGTGATTAATGCTATGGCCTGTCTTTAAATACAGTCCTGCTGCTAAGCTTTTTGATAATTTGGTGTGCTCAAAAGCAATCTAGTGAATGGTTTAGAAAAGCCAAGACCTGCACGACCATCACAAGGCTGCTGCAGGAAATGGGGAAAGGACAAAGAGCTATTTGGTTATGGCCACTTCTCAGTTTCCAGAGTAAAACTGATAAAAGTTTGACTGAACATTAATAGCCTATTAAGAATCCAGTTGTGAACACTGCTCAGTGAAAATGCTGCCAGTCACAGCTTTTGTGAGAACAAGCAAGCTGCATGTTGGAGAGTTCATGATTTATTTATGGACATGTGTGGCTCATTCATACCATTCCCCAAATCAGAGCTTTTCTCATTATTTTTGCGTTTGCCAATTTTTCTGTGCTATGAAGGAAATGCAGTTGCTTTGCTCTTGGGCTGTTTACCTTCTGTGAATGTTGAGCAGGGCCTTTGCCAAGACTTTGGATTCAACTCCTCAAATGGCCCAGCTATTTCCCCAGTCATGTGTATTAAACTACTGCTCCCTTTAATCTTGGCAATTTCATGCTGCAGTATCCATCTGTTTGGAAAAAGAAACCCAAAACAGACAGTACTGCTTGAAATGATCACAGATTTACTTAGTTGCAACTTCAARTAGTTCTTATTTATACCTCATTACATCCCAGGGAATAAGAAGGTCTGCCTGGGACAACTGGAGCTTAACCTCTGTCTCTTGGATGACTGAAACATACTTATGTTGTAACATCCAGTATCTTTCTTTAAAGTTATATTGCAAATGATTGCATTATCCATTTGTCTGGTCATTTAATGTCATGCAGAGAACTAAATCTGCTCAGAAACCTTTATGATTTCACTTGCTAAGGCTTAAAAAGTTGAAGCAATTTTCCATGCTTCCTGGATTGCACACTAAATATCCCTCCTTTGCTCTTCACTACTTGCAAACCAAAGTTTGCTGCTGAACATCCAAGCAAATCTCGGCTTCTAATATGCCTCTTACTGCCTCAGTTGCTTTCGGAAACAAAAATAACCAAGTCTGTAATGTTATCTTTAGTGATCTTATCCCCAAATCTTCCAGGATTATTTTCTTTTCRCTTCCAGCCCCAGTGTCCCATGCTTCTCAGCTCTCCTTTGCCTCTACTGACCTCCATCACTAATAAACTTCTCCAACAGACTTCTAGTAGTTCCTCTCTCTAGTCGTATTTCTGCTCTATTTAGACTGGTAACGAACATTTGCTTGGTGGGCAGTGTTCTCTGGGGCCTGCCACAACAGTAATAATTCCAGCAAAAGGCCTCTAGTGTGAAAACACCACATGCTACAAGCCAGTAATCAGCAGCTGAACAAGAGCACTTCAGTCAAAAACCCATCCATTCTCCTTACACTAGTGAACAGGCCACTGATGACCTATTCCAATGAAGGATTTGGAACTTGTTTCCAGCTTCAGACTACTATTTTTAACCTCAACATGTGGTTATTCTATCTTACTGGTTTTGTTTCAAAGAGGAGGAAAATGGCCTTTCTGGGCCCAAGGATTTGTTTGAGTTTTATACGGTTTTGTTGGTTTGCTTTCTTTTAAGTTACTTAGTATCATTTTCCTTTCTTCCTGCTTCCTATTTTTACATGCTCAATTTCAGAAGGGTTCTTTCCTCTTCTGTCCCTATTTAGACAAATACTTAAAAAGAAACTGTATATGTAACATTCAAAACCAGTTTCTTCATGAAATGCTTTGCATTAACTTTTCAAACATTCAGGATAACTCCAGATGTATTAAAAAAAAAAAAAAAAAGCTGATAAAGCTGAAAAGAGTAACTTTTAAAAACTAGACTTAGTGAATTTAATATCCCCAGAAACCACCTACAGAAATTTCTCTCTTTGGATGTAACCCTGTATCTGTTGAGTCTTTTAAATTAAAAAAATCTAAGGATACTTCTAGATTTCATTAAACTGAAGAGAGAATGATCATTACTTTAAATAAAAAATAGTGTTTGCCCCAAACTTAACATATTGAAAAGTTGTGTAAGTAATTTAGTACTAATTGCACAATTATTTTATGAGGTAAGTAATAGAATTCATGAAAGCTTTACTAAGCATAGAGAGGACTTACTTTAACAGAGTAAACAATGGTGACTTCTGTAATGACTACCTTTGCCACTACGCTGATGTTGCTAGAAGGCAAAACCTTGAACCCTTACACTACACTAAGTCATTTGTGAGAAAGGATTAGGTAAAATATAATGTACCTGAATTTTAAGGTTTGACTGAAATATACTTCCATTAAAAAAGGAAGAAGGAAAAGAAGGAAAGACAGAAAAGTAGGAGAGATGGCACTGTAAACTCAAAAGCATTGATTTGAGCCGGCCAGTCAGTTATCATCAGAAGGTCTTGACAACAGACTAATAGGTTTTTCTGAAGATCCAATCAAATTTTCTAGGCAGTGGCTTGAGGTGTTCCACATGGGATAATATCTGTTCCATACTGTATTGATTTGACTGTGACATACTCTCCCCCCACCCCCTTTTTGAATTCAGTTCCTTATTCTTTGTTAAGAGTTGAACAGAATCATGGAAGAAGATATTCTGAAGTGTATTTCCCATTCCCCCATTAATGACAGAATCCACTTTCTCTTTTGGTGTGCCTATTTGTTTAGCTATTGCTAATGCCATACCTAATGGCTTCCTGATTTTCTTGTTTTATATTCTAATACATGCAACTCTGGAGAACAAAAAAAATACTATGAAAGAGCTTCAGTTTGCAATAAATATTTTTTTTAAAATAGACAGATTCCCAGAGTAAAAGAGGGACTTCCTTTAGTAATGCCTTTGTAAACTCAGTAACACAAATAAAGAGAAGCTATGTCTTCAGGAACTGACTGCATTATCCTTTTAAGACTGCAACACTACATTTAGTATTTTAAGAAGCTCTCCTTCCCCCTTAATTAGGTTGCAGGAGCATTTGATTAGAAGAGAGGCTGCAAATATTGGATAGAAGCAACGCTCTTATTAGATGAGGCTGCCCTGTTGCAACTTCYGGGAGAGTGGGCAGTACCGCGCTAGCCCTTTGCACTAAAAACATGGGTTCCTGAGGCTGATATTCAATCACAGCCTGAGATACAAGAGGAAGCACTGGGTAGGGATTCTCATGCTTGGAGCTGTTTGAACACAGAAGGAGAAACAGTTTGTGCCTCAGAGCTTGCAGACTTAGAGACGGCCCTAGAGGTGCCCAGAACAAGCCCAGGCCAAGGAAGTAGCAGCACGGAAGTAATGCCAGCATGGTTTCAGTCAGCCCAGTTGCATGTCTAGTATTCCCTCCTGATGGCACAATAGAAACAAGAAATGTGTCACTAATCCCTCCTTCCTCACTCACCCCCATTTATAAATGTACCTTTGCAGTAACAGCGAGATGCGGTGTTTGAAAGGTCCTCTGAGATGTCTTCGTCAAGATGTTATGGAATTTCAGCTGCCCATGAAATGGAAGCTACTGGAATATGGATGTGAAATTAAACTAATTAGTGTAACAGAGAAAGTAACTTAAGTCTTAACAGCCAAGAGAAGTTTTAAACTAGCCTTGTCCTATTTCAAATGGCAGTAGCAGAGACATTTCCTACTGCATATCAAAGGTTTTCCAGAAAAATAACAATATATAGTTAACAGACTTAGGGGGGCAGGTTTTTAACCAATGTCCCCACTTGTAAGATAAGTGCAGGAAAAACGATTCTGACCAGCAGGACTGATCATAAGCCCTTCAGATCAGTAACTGCAAGGCTTGAGGGCTTCCCCTGGCAGGCAAAATGCATGTGGGCAAAGCCCTGCCACTGTCTTGTGAACTGGGGAAGTTTCTTGGTGAACTTTAGGCAGAATTACATAAATAAATAAGCACACAGAAATTAAAGCTCTGCCAGCTAAACAGAGAGGTACAGATGACAAGCTCGGCTTCCCTCTAAGCTCTTCCCTATTATGGCTAGCTACTGCTAAACTATATGGCAGGATTCATATTGATCAGCTGTCTCCAGTTTTGGAGGGGCAGCGGTTTAGCATGACTGGTGCTTAATCGATTAAGGCAGTGGCCCCTCCAAACAGTAATACAGTTTCCCCAGGCTCTGSAGAAATTCCCTTCAGTTTTCAACTGCTGAGCACTGATAGCCTAATTTCAGCCTATTGACAACCTGCTTGAGTTGCACTGGTGTCTGGAGATCTGTTCAGTTCAGTGTTTAACTCTCACCTGATTGGCATCAGTGCTCATGGCAAGGCAGAGTTAGCAGATGCTTCATCTGAACTTCTCGAGCAAACTATTCCAAACATCTGCACCGCTGGAAACGGGAGGATAGGAGCAACCTATATCTATCACGCTTGCAGATGGTGGGGGGGAGGTAATTGCTTTGAATTTGGACAGCCAGATGCTTTACAAGTGTAAAATCAGTACAGCTGCCCTGGCAACAATGGAGGCATGCTTACGTCCACCAGCAGGATACCAGCTTTACTGCTAATAATGTGCAAAAAATACAAGAAAGAGGATGAGAGCAGAGCAACCCCTTCCTTTGTATATTCTCTTAGGGACAAACCCCTCAGAGAAGCTGTGAGACTAGGAACATCGGTTCCTCTATTCCTATTGCAGCTGCCTGCACTACTACTGCCTGCAGAGAATGAGTGGGATGGTGAACAGATGGACCTTGTATTCAATCTGCTTACAATTTTTTCCTGTCCTGTGTAATGTCTGCTCCTTATTCACCCCTCCTTACCTTTTCTCTCCTTCCTTTATACCATTTCACTCTCATTTAATTGCCTTGCCATGCTGTTTGCCAGGGCACGGTTAGACTGATTGAATCCACTGTTTTGTTCCTAACTTGTCAGTCTCTCATACAGACATATAGATGCTGACTACAAAGCACTTCCATCTGTTTTTCCTGTCAAATAAGGCCTAGCTAAATTAATATCGGTTTTAACCTGCATGTGTCTGCACATCTACTTCACAACCCATGATGTCTTGCTTCAGCTTCTGATTCCGTTTCACAGAATAGTAGCACCGGTATTATAAGTAGTATACAGGTAAAATA
Organism: Rhea americana; assembly: GCF_003343005.1. NCBI lineage: Eukaryota > Metazoa > Chordata > Aves > Rheiformes > Rheidae > Rhea > Rhea americana. Next base: position 966,709 of record NW_028186116.1, read on the forward strand.
GCAGGATAGAATACAGATAAGAGTAATATAGATAGAATGCATACAGAAAGACACAATTTAGCAGTTCCTCAACCAGTAGTGGAAGCAAATCAAAGTCAGGCAAGTGATCATCAGTACTTGACAGCCTAGTTTAGTCTAGGTAACTTTGACCTCCAGATAAAAAGRGAGTGGTGCATCTTCAGAGAAGTGAGGGTATTCAGCAGTTCCCTGAGGTATCATTCCTGTCCCCTGACTTTACTACAGAGTAAGACCAACTTTTGCCTTTACTCCCTTTTGTTCTCAGTTAATTGCTTTGCTGAGTGGTTTGAGGCTGTCCTGCACCCTGTCCCCAGAAAGCAGGTAAGCACCTATTCAGCTTTAAATACCTAAGAAAGTGCAAAGACTCTTCACGCACTTCAATATTTTGCTGGATTGGAGTCTTTCTCTGTTTCTGTTTCTCTCCCTGTGAAATATGGAACGTTTTCTCTATCTCAGAATACAAAGGGGGAAGGTTAAAAAGATCCCGAAATACTAAGCGCTAGATAGAAACAGGGATTATTTCTCTCTGTTTTCAAAAGATCTGCTAGACATTTGGAATGCTCCATTGCAACCTCCTCAGTTGCTTTCTGGAAATCCTGTTCTCCCCTGGATAGCTAAAACAAGAGCTTATTTCAAGTCCCACCACTAATAGTGTAGCCCTTCACATTTCCACCAAGTTCTCACATATACCCTTTGTGATGAGTTGGGTTCCTTCCCCTTTCTCAACAAAGTACTCTCCTCTGATGAAAGGTACATTTCCCTTGTTGCCTTTGGCTCTTTGCAATGCTACCTGATTGGTCCGGATGCTGATGGCTGTTATTAACAGCTGGTATTTGGCATATTTAGCCTTCTGCTTGGACACCCTGGGTTAAGAGTCCCATCAGCAGATCTCCCCTGTTCTCCAGAGTGCTGTGGCACCTTTTTTTCCCTCTAGAAACCCTTGCCGCTGCCTCCTTGCTGCAGGAAGCAGGGGGAGCAGCACTGGAGTCCTCTCACCTGCCTGAGAGCAATCAGATCAGGTACACATAAAACAAGCTGCCAGGAGTAAAAGGAATATTTGATCACACGCCCTCCTCTTTCTCTGTACTCTGCTCTCCAGCCTCCCTTGGGGCTGGCACCTCACTGCCTGTGAGTGCTGCAACCTTACTCTTGTCTGCACAGAGACGACAGGCTTGGCAACAGCTACTCAAAATGGCAGCTGCAGAATATCAATAAGGTAGAGAAAGTAACTTCAAGTCTGAGAGTCTCTGCATGTTTTCCTTTTTCTTTTCCTTTACATCCTCCCTACGTTTCCATCTCCTCTTCACTGCTTTGCTGTTGAATTCCCATAAGCTTTCCATCTCCTTCTTCCAAGACTTGCCTCATCCTTTTGCTTGTCACCAGAAACACAGGTGTTGCCCAGTGTCACCATTCCCTGTGGCTGCTTTACTGGGAAAGATGTCCTGGCCAGCCCAGCCAACCACTGGAAGTGGATGGTTCACTCGGACACTTCTCTTGCCTTTGGCCAGATATCCCTCTTCCATCCAAAAAAACCACTTATGAAAGTCAGCAATCATCAGGAGTGGTGACCTAATTGCAGAAGACTATATTCGGTCACTACATTCCCCAATAGTCCTCCAAGAGGTCTGGGGAGTCTTTCTCTGCGTCTCCTTAGGCTCTTCTTTAAGCCCAGTGAAGCCCCTCAAATCCTGATTCTCAGCTGCCTTACCTATTGTGGTGACCATCTATGCTTGCTCAAGTAGTGTAGCAAATTTCATCACTGATGTTCTCACTCTTTTCTTCCCAGAATGAGCTCTCCCATGTGTAATGCTGGAAGCCAGCAATATGTGTGGCTGAACAGCACAGCACAACTGCTTCCCCATCTTTTCCGCTGTTTGTCACGTAGACTGAATTTGATCCTTCTGCAACTCATGCGCATCCCACAGAGAGATCAGGTCCAGGTACGTCACTTCATTCACGGGAAACAGGAACTACTCAGCCACTTATCTCAGAGAAGGTTTCAGGAATAGACCCGCTGTTCTGCTTTTATAAAGCAAGTTTGCCTCCAACTTTTAGACTGTTTCTTTAGACACGTATCTTAATAATTCCACRGTCCAAGCTTTCACTTCTTTCAGGCCAGTCAAAGCACTCTGACCACAGTCTGGCACCAACACTTCTTACTACAGTCCTTTCAGCAAGTCTAGAGGAGCCACAGTTCATGCCTAAGACTTGGACTTGATCTGGGTTTTTTTTCAGTATTAGAAAACAGCCTTTTTAAATAGGCAAACTCTTCAACCAGAACACAGCCTTTTAGGGAGCTCAAGTAAGCTCACGTTTTTGTAGCAAATTCATTTTTAGAGTCCAACACTGCAGCTCCGACTACTGTGTTCACACATCTGCTATATTCCTGAAACAAATCCATTCACACATTGACAGATCACGATAGGTCCCTCGTAACAGCCAAACCTACTTACATGACCAACACTCATGTCCCTTATTCCTCTGCCCCAGTGGAAAACTTAATCCCTTTCCACGCACAGCTCACCACAAAAAGCACTGGGTAAACTAGGTCATGCTTGTCAAAACAGAGCTTGCATACTCTCCATGTAAGAGCACAACAGTTGGCCTTGTACCCTTAAGGCTAGACAGCTCCATACCAGGTGCAGAGGAGAGGCAGCTTACCCAATACCTGGTGTGCCACACGCTGTGACCAAGCAGCAGTCCTTGCTGTTAAACCCTTGTCATCGTAACAGCTACCTACCGCAGAAGTAGCTTGGAGCAGCTCTTCCGTACTGCTCTAATGCAGGCCCCTGTAAAATGCCAGAGATAACACGTTCCCAAATACTGGGGACACAGCGACAGGAGGGTTACTCTGACAGTGGCCTGTACCTGCAACAGACAGAGGTTCCCGCCAACACCCACTTGTTAGAGAGACATTTGTCACAGCAACTCCAGGAGCTTTCTTTCTCCTACTCTTCCCTGTCCATAATCAGCCCGATTATGTCTGGGTAATTTTCCCTTCTTTGGGTAATGCTGCTGTGGAAAAAGAACAAGGAGAATAGCAGCATTTTTCTGTGACTAAGAAAAGGTGTACGTGGCCCTGATTGCAAATGAAAAATTAAGGCCCCGTGTCTTGCATTCATTCCTACTTGATTACACACCAGCACGTAAACAAATCTTCACCCCATTGCCTGAGGGGTGTCAATGATCTACCTTTTCTTTCACTCGTCTCTCCTTCAGCAAATCTATAATGTATTTAATCTTCACCAGTCACTCTCCTCAGTTTTTAAATGTCTAATTTGCTGCTGAGCGCGGCTCCAATTCTCTTTGTGCTGCGGTTTTAACTCCCTGGTTTGTGTTTGCCCAATCGTTTGCTTGAATGGAGAGAATCAAATGCATCTGATTCTTTGGAGAAAGGGGGAGAAACTAACTAAAGGGCATAAATTTTTCAGCATAATTGTCCAAGTAAACACCTCTGTGGTTTGAGAGCCTACCTATGTCTTGCTCATGTTGCAGTCAGCAGACTGTTTTCAAGCAAGGTTTTCAAAACGATTCGAGACAGTTCGTGAAACGAGTTGATACAGGAGCTAAGAATAGACTCCCCAGTTCGCCTTTTGGCAGGGGAGCTGCTGACASACACCAGCCTCAGCCTGTGATGCACAAATGCTATCTGGGCCAGCATAACACCCTGTACAACCTGCAAAAAGCCCAGAGCCTGCAGAAAAAAAGCAACAACTGCCTTCCCTGTGCAGGTTTGTAAGCAAGTGCTTAGGCTCATGCTGACCCTCTGCTCGGCCAGGCCTCCCTGGGCTTGCTGTAAAAACATTGCAATGTGGACTACTTTAGGCAGACACGAATAGAGCCAGAGCTGGTACTCTGTATTTTCCGGCAACCATGTGAAGTGTGTGGCGATTAGATGCAGACTTGATTAGCTCAGACAGATGCAGCCCAATTTCASGAACCCGTTTTTCAGCCCCAGTCATGCTGCTGTAAGGGCACCCGCAACATAGGTCACACCAGCTGAGTCCAGGGCCAGCGCTCGCACTCGAGCAGGACCGGCTTTGGAGTAAAGCACAAACACGCCTTTTATTTACGGCGCAAACGGGCTGCTACTAAAAACCAGTTTTAACTGGCTCCARCTTACCTGCGCGCCACCACCTCCTCCACCTTCCAGAAGCTTCTCCCGCCCGTGGGCGGCCCCGCGCCTGCGCACTGCGGGGAGGCGGGCCGCGCCTGCGCACTGCGAGCCGCGCACAGCGGAGGGGCGGGGCCGCGCGTGCGTAGTGCTGCCGGCGCGTGGCGCCGCTGAGGCGACGCGACGCGACGCGACGCGGCAGCAGCAGCGCCGGGCGGTTTCGATCGTGTCTGCGGAGCGATGCCCTCCTCGGAGGCCGCAGGTGCGACCTGTGGCGTTTTGGTGGAGCTTGGAGCGGGGGAGGCCCAGCCTTTCACACATAAATCTTGCGTTCACTTTTTCCTTCTTTTTTTTTTAACAAAAAAGG
>NW_028186116.1:972031-1008153 GCF_003343005.1 Rhea americana
TTTTTTTTTTGTCTCGGCACACTGCTGTTCACAACTCTACGTGTGGTAGGCTGCAGGGTACGGCTTTCAGATGCTTTGGCTTAGTGGCATTTTTGTCGATGTTCGTCACTATCCAAAGTGAATTCCAGGTGGGAACTGAGTAGACAAGGCAGGCTGCTTTTGAAACTGTAGAACAAAATGGTTTCTAAGCCACAAGTCTCTATCTTGCAGTTGAAACGAGGATGTTTTMGGCAATGTGTCACGTAGGTTCTGTGCAGCCTTCTCTGGTGAAAGAGGAGTGCTCATCTTGCCCTTGCGTGTGTAAAGCTGGTTCAAAACTGTTAGGCAGCCTTATTTGTTCCTTCCAGCCTTGACAATACAGTGAGTGTCAGTACAAGTGTTAAAAATCCCCTGGTCAATCTGGTGAATGCCTCAGCTCAGCCTCTCTCATGCAGAGCTGCTGACTGGCTCGCGAGTCTCTTCTGAGCATGTCGGAACAAAAAGGGGTAAACAATAGGATTGATTTTTCCTTTCAAGGACTGTTCCTTTTCGGTGCTTGTATGTAGGTGAGGAAAATGTGGACCCTGATCCTGGGGGATTGCTGTTGTCCCATGTAGTCCCAGGGTGCCAGAAGCATGCTTAGAGTTAACAGGAGCTGCAGGTTATCTATCTCTGGACTGCAGCTGAATGGGCAGAAAACTGACATCTCAGAATTCAGCATAATATGATGCTAGCGTTCAGCTTCTCACGTGTTTTGCCAGGATTTCTCAGGGCTATGTTTGAGATGTACTTACGAAGCTAGTCTGCTTGGAGCAAAATGTATTCAGATTATCGCATTCCCTATAAAACTTATAAGACATCTTTTTGTGTGTGTGTATATATGCTGCTTTTTTACTCTACTAAGGTCTGAGGCTTTTCCTTCAACTAGCTTTTATCTCGTCATTTGAAATGACTCCTACAATATTTAATCTTTATCAGAAACTGTAAGACTTGTATTTATTTTATGGGTCAGTTGTTCATCCTYTTTTCCTTGATGCTTCTTGCTGGAGCTGGATAGCACGGAGAAAAAAAAGCCCTGCTTGTTTCTGCCCGTCAACATTTGTCCAAATGACAGGCAAACAAATCAGAGCTCTGAAGGCTAATAGCAGGAAGATAAATCTGGCAGAGAGTAAATGGTTGCATGAAAGGGACGTTGGAAATTTCCATCCCTAGCTACAGTATCTGAAGAGGACAGGAAGATTACTATCCATGGCACAGGTCAGAGTATTGCAGTCCTCTATTTGCATAACCATGTTTTTCACAAGAAGAGATTAGGATATCTGAGAAGCTTAAATTCTAAAATATGTATCATTTTAGATGCAGCCGCAGGTCCTACAGTTTGAATCTGGCRTGAGGGTCCTCTCTTGTGTAGGACTATGTGTAGTAAAAAGAGATTCTGGGTTTCCAAAAAGGGGTCAGAACTTCACAAGTCCCAAAATCTGGTTCAAAGACTAGGAAAGACAAAATTGTCCACTGTTCTCATTGTCATCTTTACTGTCTAGAAAGTTTTAGCTTAGAATTGAGATGAATAAAAGATTAGTGTTGCAGGGGAAAGACAGTGCTGAAGGTAAAGGTGATTCACTGAATTTTCTATATATATTGCGGAGACATGGATCTCTTAAAAGGAGAAAAGTGCTGCCTAGACATTCAAAATCTGTTTTAAAGATCCCCTATGCAGCTTGTGATCTTTCTTGGGGTGAAGAGGAACAAACAGCAGGAGAAAAATCCTTTAGAGGATTTTATTTTCTTGAGGGTGAGTGGCTTGGGGATGTTGCACTACAGAAGCAAGACCCAGAAGCTGCTACCAGAATAGGGATTTATCTAGAATGATTATGAATTGTTTTGGAATATAGACATTCTTACTGGTTTTCAGACCCTGTACTACAGAAAAGCAATGAACATTTCTTAAACAGTATTTGAAGCACAAAAAAGGGAGAGAGTCTCTTTTTCTTCTTCGCTTTCCCCCCCATCCCTTGCTCTTTTTTTCCCAAAGTCAGGAAAATCTGTCAAAACATTTATTGGAGATCTGTATAAGTAGTGGAGAGCTAATAAGAATGAACAAAGTCACCACAGACTTGCCATGGGCATTTTTGATAAGTATTTATCATAGGAAATTCAGGTGAAATATAAACTGCCTCTGGAAAGCATGATGCAAATGTGTTGTTTTAAAATGGGTGCATGCTTGGGGAACYGTCCAATTGTCTGGAAAGAAAAGAGCAGGGCTCACCAGCAAAGTCAGAGTCAACCCAGCAATGTAACTCTGTCTTGGGAGAAGAGAGCAGGAGGGATTGGAAACTCAGGCACAGAGCCATGCCTGGCTGGAGGTGCTGATCTAAGAAGTACAACTTTTTCAAAGCATGGAACATAGCTGGGTGGTGAATAGAGAAAAARGAAAGGAGTGGGAAAGGAACAGTATATATGTGGGGGAGAGAGCGAGCATGGGATATTATTGCTGGCTTGAGTTTCCTTAACGTGTAGCTATTACAATCTAGTTTCCTGCTTCAGGATATAGTTTGGTCAGCATATAAATTGCATTATTCCCCCCGTTGATGTTGCAGACTTAGCCATGAAGAGAGGAGAGAAGGGGAAAGCTCCTAGTACATCCGGCTTTATTACAAGGGGAGAGAGAGAGGAAGTCATTTGGAACCTCAGCTGTTTTTCCTACTTTGCTGCTGAGATCTCAGGCAACTTGTTTAACCTTAGCTTTCCTGCACATAAAATGGGAAAGTGTTCACATGCTTGCTTTTACAAAGTGAGTGTTGAGCATTGATATTTATCGTTGTAATTATTTAACTGACTTTACAGGGTGGGGAGTGTACATCTTCCAGCAGTTAAACAGTGAGGAAGCTGGATCCCACCTGCGCAGGAGCTGCCCAAGCCTGGCCCAGCCTCTGCTGCTTTATCTTGCTGTATGCAATGAAAGTGAAGAGAGCATCCTGAGAGCCTGGATCACAGCAGTCACTGGAGCTGAGGGAGAGGCATGCCTCGTAATAGGTATTTATTTTGACTGCACAGTAAATGAAACATTAACAGTGAGACGGTGTCATATGCTTCCTGGTTTGGGTCTTCATAATAAAGTTTATTGTAGACCTGATGTATTTTTACTGTATCTCTTAAAAGCAGTCACATTTTCATCTCTCTCTTGAAATACATATTATTAAGCTTCTTTGCCAGTTCCTTCTCTGTTAAGGCTCCCTGGGACTGGAGGAAGCTTTGAAAAATCACTGCTAGTTGCTGAGTTKCATCTGAGTAGAAAAAACACAGCTTCAGTCCAGCCCTGTGACTAGCGTGCTGGCAGGAAATGCAAAGAACAGGCTTTTCTGGGTTTTTGAGAAGATTGTTTTTGGGTGCAGTTAACTGTATGATGGCAACRAAACACATTTGCAAGAAGGACTGGCATCCCCACCTCTTTAAAGTACACATCCATTTTGTATGTGGCAGACAATGTTTACTGGAGGGCTGTGCAGCCTTGTGGTGCTTGATTACCAGATTATCCCTTTGACATTACATGCTGGAGCTTAATGTAAAAGTGCCTGCAATAGCCTGTTTGTGTAATTTCTTTTATTTCCTGCTCTCTCCTTTAAAGCATAGATAGAGCTGTAACAGTCACTGTGACTTACCCAAGGGACAAAGGTTCCCCAAGCAGCTACTCTTTTGCCAGCTCGAGGTGTGAGCTGTGAGCTATCTCTGTTGGGCCTGTTATATACTCCTTGCGTGCCTGTAAACTTTAGCAGTATGCTCAACTGCGTGTGGCTGCCTGGATTAATTGTGGTGCTACTTGCTCACTTACCTTTCCTCCTGCTAAAACTAGTGGTGTGTAAAACTGTGGCTGGGCCAAAACTCTGCACTCTGCCCAACCAGCCTACCCTCCTTTCCTTCGATTGGCAAAGTTTCGTTCCCTGTTTTTGACACAGCTTTGCTTGTAAGTAAGATTACCCTGATCATCTGCTTTTATCAGCCTTGGGGAATCTCTCTGTGATTTTATATTTAACGCAAAATGTAAACAGCTTAATTGGCATACTGTTAAAACTGGCTAAGAAGCCCATTGTTCCGGAGGAGAAATCTCTTGTTCCCCCATCAATTAATCTTTGTCTGCAGGAGGCTGGAGCTTGTGTATCAATGGGAAGATTGGCAGTTTGCAAAATACCATAAAAGAAAAATAAATGAAGCAATCAGGTGGGGAAGGGGAGGAAAGGGGGAAGAGGAGGAATGTTGTGCCGTGGAGAGCCTGGACTTTGTGACCTCCAAGTCTCTTTCCCTGCATGGCAGTGTAGGGAAAAGAGAACACTGTAACAACCCTCCCAGTTCTTCACATTTTTATACTTCATCTGAATACCCAAAGTAGAGCACAGGATAATGCAAATTCTGTGGTTTTTAAATGGCTTTTGGCATGATGTAAATAATAACTGTGCAGGTGGCTCATTGCCACTCCCTTAAGGTGGGAGGGATAAAGATAACTCTGCTACACTGTTTGCAATATATCTCTTTCCTTCTTTTGTGTCCTCTGTAGTGCATGGTCTTTTGCTTTTATTCCAGAACCCTGAGGGGAAGCAGTTCATGTGTTGCTCTGGTCTTCTGTGGGCTCTACAACGCTTAAGCCACGCTGCGTCATGCAGTGGCTCTTGAGTTGCCTTTAGTCCCACAGGTAGAGAAAGGAGTCTCTTTTCTGCCATGTTCCTTTGCTCCTCTCTGGAGTGTCAGGTCGAGAAAATTGAATCTAGCTGGTTGACCAGGGCTCTGTGACCTGCCGCAAGTAGTAAAACAAGCGTAGGAGTCCAGCCTCCTGAGGTTTGTCCCTAGCTTAGCTTCTGATGCTAATGTGAATAACTTGCTTTACTTTTGGAGGAAACTGAAGCAGGTGCTCTCCTGGGAATGTAATGTGCTGTAGTCTGTACCTGAAATTGAAGCAGAAGGAAGATATTTTCTCTGTGTTAGGAGAGAAATTGACACACAGAACAGCAAGAGCTTAGACTCGCAGTGAGTTACTTYTCACTTGTAAGGACTAGCGAGGTCGATTTTTGTAGTATTGTTTTACGCTGCTTCTCTGCATCCTCCCTGTGCAAATGTGGAGTTTGATTTTCTGCTTTATTCTCTTCCTTTTATTTCAGAGGATCAAATGTTAAGTTCCTTTGTCAGCTGTGGGTGTTTGAAATCTTTGTAATTGACCTGCAAGGAAAAATGGCCAGGCCCCTCAGAAAAATGGATGGCATTATGAAGCAGGCATTTTACAGGCTGCTGATTTACTGATTTGCATTGCATTTAGAAGTTAAAGTTAGGAGTTGATGGCACTGCTTAGCAGCCAGATGCAGTGATGCTGTGCAGGCTACCTCCACAGTACTCTTTCCCACCATGTCTCTTGCTGATCATGATCTCTTGCAACCCTGGTCAGTGCTAGTCCTGTCTCAGTTCTAGCGCTTTCTGTATAGTGCTTCTAGCCAAAGTTAGAAGCCCTATGTAGTGCTCTCAATACACTTTGGGTCCTGGTCTTCGGCGTGCTCTATTGATACAGCCTTCTGATCTTGCAGAATTTCAAATAGGTAGCATCCTCTTGTTTATGCTGATTACCAAGTCAAGCTTGTTTTGCTGCGTGCATTAAGTGCTGTCGGCATCCCAGMATATAAGGGCTTTTGGTGGGTTGAGTAGATCCTCTCCAGAAAATCTGAGATGCCCAAATTAATTTCACATGTGCTCCAAGCATTACTCTTAATATCTGCCGAAGCAGAGAGTGGGGTGGCCTTACACGTTTCATTTTATTTTAAACAAATCTAGCTGGTACAGTACGCGCTTGAATAACATTCCAAGTGTTGTCTGGAGAGAACTAGTCCAGATACAGTATAAAGACAACATTTAAAACCTCATTTAAGTGAACACAAAGAGAGGGCTCTTGGGTAGAAAGAGAATTAATTAATCTCATTCCTATGTAGATACTTTTAATTAAATATAAGTGCATGATCTTTTTTTWAAAAAAAGTATATCAAAAAGAACCGAAGCCATTGTACAGCTGTGCCTAGCTGGAGGAGGATGGGAGAAATGAGTGGGGTTTTTTGTTTTTTTTTTTTCTTTTTTTCTTCAAGAGAATGTTTTAGAGAGGATTGTGCATCAAAGCAGGAGAGGGCTACTTTGTAAGAGCTCATTCTGAATTTCTCCTTTCTTTTGTCTGTCTTTGTGTGAGGAGTTGTGATACAGCTTGATGCACAGAGCACAGGGACAGATACCTTGGGCTCCCTGTGCATACTAGAGGATGCAGMGGAGTAAGAGGATATTCTTTTAGTGAACATATGCTCAAAAATACCTCCTACTTGARGTTTCCAGAGACACAAGGAAGAAAGGCAAGTTCTTACCTACCTTGTTGTCCAGACTCATTGAGAGAAAACTTGGCCTTGCTGAAGGCAAAGGCCCCTCTCCCAGAGGTGTTAAGTGGGGACAGAGGTTTTATCCTCACTAACCTTATATTAAGGTTGAAGAGCTTAACGGAAAATGTAGTTTTCTGGTATTTCCTGCTGACATTTTAATAAGAGAGAGTGTACAGCCTGTTTAGCAGGCAGAACACAAGTGTATAGAACATGATAGCCAACTAGAAAGCATTTTAGTAGAATGGACCAGTCATCTTGCTAGATCTCCCCCGATGATGCATTAAAGCATGAAGGCATGTCACTAGAGAAAGAGCAGAAGGATATGGAGGACCAGGAGACCTAAGACCTTTTTGGAAGCCCTTGTCTGTTTCCCAAATGTCCTAGCTAGGAAAGGACTGTCAACCATTTAGACCTGAGTTATAGTCGTGAATGCTGCTGAAATGCCGTTCAACCAGCAGTTGGAAACCTCTTCCYATAACTTGGTTTCCCCATTTGTGAAGTAGAGATGACATTGATCTTACAAGTAAATAGTGATGAACTTGAAGCATAGAAGCATCTGAAAACTCCCTTCCAAAAAACCCTATAGAACTGCAAAATGTTTTGGTCACTTACAGCTTGGGTGTCTGTTACCTGAAGTGCTGCAGGAAAGCGGAGCAAAAAGGTCCATTTTATTTCAGTCATTGAAGCTAAATTTCGTCTTGCATCCTRAATCTCTGGAGTTCCCATCTTGAGAGCAATGTGGATCCTCAGGGCAGTAAAATTAGCAAAGGCTAAACTTTACCACATGCTTATTACTGAGCTCAGTGAATAAGTTAGTGATGATTCCCTGATTTCTGGAAACCCAGAACACCAGCAGGTGATAGGTAGGCACAATTATATATTTATGAAGTGTTGATTTTTGACAGATATGGGAAATTCAGCAAACTATTACTCCATTTTCCCYAGCCCTTGCTTAAAATATGAAGAGGATAAATAAGGAATGGGAGTTCTGTTTGTTCATTCATTAGAATACATTTCCCCCAACCCTCTCTAGGGGAAAGAACTCTTATCAGATAAAGCTGGTATGTTTTGCCCTTTAGATTTAACAGGAGGAAAAAAATGAAAAGCTACTGTGATTTGCTAGGCTGAACGTAGCATTACTAGAAGAGTACACACTACTCGTAAGCCTTAAATATGCCCTGATGCAGAAATAAATTTGGAAACAGTTGGCGAGCTTGCTTGATACCATCATGAAAGACTGTCAGAGATCCTGATGTTTCTGCTGGCTTCTGCATATAGGAAGAGAAGGTCAAGTTCTGTGAAGCTGCCCACTCTCACATACCCCATTTCCTCTTGTACAGCTCCTCTGGTCTGGGTAACTCTGTGCGTCTCGACTTATGCATCAGCTTCTAAGAGCCCTGGCTCTTCCTAGGGCTGCCATGAGCCTGCRATTTAGGACATGCATGCAACACAAGTGGTGGTGGCCTCTTCTGCTCTGTTTGCCATGTCGTGACATGCAATGTATGAGGCTACTTATTCCCACGTGGTAGAGTTTCTTGGTCTTGTATTGTTTCTGATATTGATTTCTGTTCCCTCTCTCCTAGAGTTTCTGGCAGTAGTTGTCTGTAATCACCAGCAGAACAAAAAACCTCCATGAGGAAATGAAATAAACTTTGCTGTGATATCAGAGAAATGATATGCATGTTAGGGCAGATGTATATTTTCTCTTCTAAATGTTGGGGGTGGATGTCACTACACGTGAGCATTTTTAAACTGAATTTCAGGAACCCTGTGGTTCTAACAGGTTCCCATCAATATGTCTGGTGGAGAGGGTGAGAAGTTTAACTTGTCACCGCATGCCAGCTGTCTTTCTAGCCTGTTTGCTGCTCATCAATCCATCTGCAGTTTAACAGTCGGATCTGATATGAATTTTTCCAGAGACAAGTCCTCAAAGATTAGCAGAAGTGACAAGAAAGTCCAAGGAACTCCTTAGACTTGCTTGCTATTTGCAGGATGTCATATTGTCATCTTTATGTGGAAATATCCAGCTTGCTTGTTGAAGGAGGGTATGGATCCCCTGTGGACCAAAGGCAGTGTTAGCTGTATGCGACTCATTTGTCTCACAGAAATGAACTTGTTCGAATACCTAGGAAAAAAAAATGCCAGAAATCTGCATGTATCTTCCTATAGGAGGGCCAGTTCTCCCCCTTCAAAAACAAGTGCAAACAAGACTTTTTGGACTCTGTAGAACGTGCCAGTGGCATGTGTCACCGTACACAAGTTTTAAACAGTGGTTGTATCTGTTTTGCTGAGGTTCTCTGGAAAATATGCTGGTTCAGCTGGGTTGTTGAAGAAGCAGGTGCATGTTCAGCTCTGTTTGTGTGGAGCAGCACAGTACTGCATTCCCMCCAGGCAGCTCATAGCAAAGGGCCTTTGCTTGCTTCTTCCAAACAGGGCCCTGACTTTGGGGCAGATTATCAGCTCTGCTCATAGCTGCTTGTCACATCCTAATAACCAATCAAACCCTTTCCCACATTTAAGGGAGTCTACTAAAGGCTCCAGCCTTCCCCAGAGTCTAAGGAGTGTGATAGAAAACTTYTTCTTCTCTTTAAGACATTAGCAAAGAATTGTTAAGTTGCTGAGAAAATTAAACCTTGGAGCTTGCAGAGGTGCCTGCAGTGCAGCACCAGCTCTGCTAGCTGAGCTATGAAGACGCCTTGTTCTCCCTTCTCTATTCCTCTTTTTTGTGTTGTATGTTAGCCCTCGGCAGTAGGCCTCAGAAGCTAGAGCCTTCCATTATCCCTAGAAATAGGTGTGACGGTTCCCTAGAAAGGTGTGACGGGAGAAAGGAAGCAGTTCCCAAGCAGTTTTTGTGCCTGTTTGGACTGTAGTGAGTCCCAACTGTATTGCTCACTTGCTTTGGGGCTTGAAAGCACCATGCTACACAGAAAAGGAAGGTCCTCCTGCACCTGACATGAGACTGGTTAGGTGCCCRTGGAAAGGAAAGAGGGAAATGCCTTTTTCTCATGACAGCAGAGACAGCCCTTCCAAGAAATCTTGCYCTCAAGCTCTCTGTCCATGAGAGACTATATACGGGTAGTATAGGGGTGAATTGTCTGTGCAGAACTTTGCAGTGTCATGTATTCAAAATGTTCTGACTTCTGGGATACGCGCTAGCTTATCGGCTTGCTTTCTTKCCTTCTCTGCACCTTGCTCATCTTCCTTTCTCCTTTGTGATTTTTTTATCCAAGGAGCTTGCCCCAAACTGTCTGCAAAAGCCTATTTAGCATCAGGAAACTCTGTCAACCATGGAGAGCTGACAAWATCATGGATGGTTCAGACAACAGCAAGATGTGTTGACTGCATTTTCACAGCTCAAATTATATTGTGTTGCTGCTGAATCTGAAAGTGAAGCAAAGCTGTATCCAAGAGAGAGGGAGTGAAATTAAATAATAGAGGGTGATATCTCTGGGTGAGATGCATGGTGCTCTCTGGACAATGCCAACGTGCTCCAACCTTCCCCTGCTGTAGAATCTGCACTTCTGCTAGAGGGCTGTTATAATTGACTATATTTTCCTGGAACCTTTCTAACTTGTTAGTATGGAAGGAATCAATGTGATTTCTTTTGGAAACAGAAGCTGCCATGACTAGGTACCTTCTATCTGCTCTGTTGCACCAGCATCTGCCAAAACTAATGCTTGCAAGTGCCTTGCAAAAAGCAGATGCCGCTGTTTAAACATATGCATATAGTTCGATATTCCAAAAAATAATTTAATTTTCCTAACCAGAACATTCTGGTCTGTGGACATACTGTGTCACATTCACCTGCATTATTACTCTGTCAGGCTTGATCTGCTTCCTAAGTGACCCAATCATGTACTGGACTTCTTTAGCACAAGAGGGCTGCAAGTTCTCTTCCTGACTGTGGCACCTCCTGAAAATTCTGTTTGAGGAATATATCCATCCTTCTGTTACAGCCAGTGAGAAATAGATCATTCTCTTTCCGCGAAGGGTCATTAGAGAGCTAGGTTAAAATGAGCCCAAAACTGAAAATCCGATTACTCCTTCCTACTCCATTTCTGCAAATGCATTTGTGTAGCTTGTTGGATAGGTGTCTCCCAAATCCAATTAACATACAATTTTGGGGATGAATTAGGTATATTTTACAAACTGTTCATGACAGCTGTTTACTATCTGCAATTTGTAGCCTGTAGTCACTCATACTGCGCTGCAGTTATTTCCTGGTTGGGTCTCCTTGTTCTGTCAAGAGAATGGAGATGAACAAAAAACTTATCTCCACATATTTAGTGAATACTTTAATGAGTTCCAAGGAACATCTGAATGTTTGTTAGTCATGGGTGGGAACCCTATCAGAATATACTAGTTGAGTTTGGAAATTATGATGACAGAAGCAGTATATGAATCTGAGCAAAGCAGGTGGAGTGTCTGCAATTATGTTTAAAAAACTGGCTTATCTGTTATCACAGTAACTCTGGAGGGCATCAAATGGCTCAGAGGACTGTATTTTCAAACTTAAAAGCTGGTTATGAAATGCTCCATCTTCTCTGAAAGTGCGTACTATTGCCAGCTCTGAATTCAGCAGTCAAATGGGCATGTTTATTTTGTCAGGTTGCTGGACTACGTCTCCCATATTTAAAAGAGGATATTCACCAAGTGTGAATTGAAATYCTGACGTTAGGAAATGTTTGCCTTTATATGGTCAGTGGAGAGTGGCCATTGTCTCCAGAGAGCCGTTTAATGAACTTTACCTACGTGGCTGAGATACTATCCACAKTAATATATTTGGCATTTTGATAAAACACTCCAGTGGCATCAGTATTTGTAGTTTATATTCTAAGATTTTTATTTTTTTAAACAGATAAAAGTGAGAACATTAGGTGTTTCTGGTCCCGCAGAAGATTCCTGAGACAYGAGATACCATGTCAGGCACCATTTATAAACAACATCTGATTATGTTTTGTATAACTAACTAGGTAGGGTAACTAATAGAGAAAATAGTTAAATGCCACACAAAGCAGACAAGTCCCCTTAACACAGTGAAACTTCTCCTGGCGTGAATTGCTGCATGGTCTCTTTTTTTCTGTGTTTTTCTTTTCCAGTGAATATAGAATTTCTGATGGTGTGAGGCCATCAGCCACTGTCATGAGCTGTCCCAAGTGTCAGCTTTCAGGATTTGTCCTGTGTTTGGACACCCACACAGATTTTTGAGGCTTGTTCCATGCAATTACCTGTTCATCAACGTAGGTTTAGCTGAGCGATGCAATGAGGTATATGACTGCTGGACCCCTCCTGTGGGCGAGTGGGAATGTAAAATAGAGAAGAACAAAATCAGTTCTCCCATCTGGCTTGGGAATGGGGGAGAACGCCCTCTTACTTTCCAGTCTGAGGGGGATGCGTGCAGCTGTCAGTCAGTCTGAGCTTCTTCCAGCACACTCTGAGTTATAMAGCGAGTGTCCTTATGGCAAGTCTCTGAATGAGCTATAGATCTCTGCTAAAGTATGAGCAGTTTCGTATGCGACACCCAGGGCTAAAATGTCATGCAAGGCATAAGGAGACAAGTCAGGCCGGCTGATATGACAGATCTYTGCCCACCTGTGACCGTTGCTGTCTTAGTATCTCTCACTAATGAGCCAAATAGATTTTTGCTGCAGAAAACTTGGTTTCCTATTTTCTTTCTGGGTAATGTGAAGATTATTCCTTGCATAACCATGCTGTGCTACATGCTATGTGGACGCAGAGTCTGCAAAGACAAAGTAGAGGAGGAGGAACTGAACTACTCAAACAGGACAAGGAAAGATAGAGACTGCAAATGCCTGGTTAGCTTTGTGATAATTATTTTGTCGTTGCTTGTTTGGGTGCTTGTTTTTTGTTCCTCGTAGGGGTTTTGTTTTGTTAAATAACAACCACTGAGCTTAAGGAAAGCTTTCAGCTTTTCCCCAGGACTGAAAATAATGTTGCTTTATTATCCTGTCATGTTTTGGTGAAAGGTGGGAACGCGGGTCTCTGCGGTTACCCCTCAAAATGACAGGATGTTAATGAATTGAGAAATTGCTGTGGAATTCGCTTAGGACTGTGCTGCCCCCAGCACATCTTCATTAGTGTCCTTCTCCCAGAGACCGCTGTGATTAACATTGTCACAATAAACAGGAAATGAATGAATAATAACTGCCCGTCTATTTGAAAATGTTACCAGTGCAGCTATGAAGATTGCACCTTTTGCTAGACAGTGGAGCAGAGACCCCATGGAGAACWTCAAGCCATAGGTTAGATGCTTCCAGGTTACCTTTATTAGTATTTATCAGCCATCTGTTGACTCTTTATCTATGGTTGCAATGGCTTTTTGGGGCTTGGGTTTGATCAGGAGAGCTAGAGCAAGGAGGAATTAATCACTTCTGTGCTGAAGAAAACTCAGCTAAGATGTCTGGGCTTCTTTGCCCCTCGAGAGTGTAGTCTAATAAAATGTGCGTATTGCCCCACGCACCTGGCTGGGCTGAGCTCTCCTAAGTGGACTGGTAGGGTTATAGGAAGATTGTCTGAAGGTGCAGACCTGTTAAAGAGACTCTCCTGTCGGTAGAAAAAATAGCCATCAGCTTGTGAGTGCTGAATGGCCCATTCCTTGTAATATCAGAAGCTAAGCTACAGAACCTATTGACCAACACATTAAAGTTGGGTGAAGAGCAGTTTGTAGAGCACTCCTCATCCCAGTATTAAATCTGGCCTGAGCATCTAATGGCCTATTGCCATTCCTTTGGCATCTCTCGAGCAAGCTGTCCCTCTAATGAGACTCATGTTGGCACAGAAGCAAAGGAACTCAGAACAGGGCATTTTCTAGCTCTGTGCTTAGCCCTAAAGGGAAGTCTGTACGTGCTACTGCATGGACAAGGTTTACCTAAATGCTAAACAGATTTTAGTCCCAAGAAGCAAGACTCGACCCAAACTGCTTTTTCAGCATAATGTACCTGCGGCTCATCAGAAAAGCTGTAATAAGAGCTGTGCGCTTCATGCTTTGTGTGTCCTGCGACTACGCTTCTGCAGCCAGTATCTTCTGCACTTGCTCAGGCTGTAAGGTCTTTAGGTCAAGATATTCCTAGCAGTAGGATTTAGAGGTCTGCATTTCGGTTGCTTCTACCTGAACTTGCCAAGTAGACTACTTTTAGAAAGTCAGTGAAGAGAAAGGGGTGCTTTCAAGGTGTAAGTCATCTCATTTTAATATGGACATGACATAGCCCTTTTCCTCTGTTGACTTAAAAGGCAGCTTAGACCATTTGCTGAGAGATACATATTTAGACTATGGGCAGGCAAGCCGAGCTCCATCTTATTTGTGTTGTACCTCACATTAGACTAAGGTCATTAGGCACAACTTCAGTCAAATCTTTTCTGTCTGTGCACGTTACCTAGCTCGATGCCAGTTGTCTCTGTTTTGGCCAACGAATGCGTAATATGGCTACTGCAGGGTTTGCCATACCACTTGTGTCTATCTGCTTACATTTCCCCTGTGGGCTGGCCTGACGTCGCCGTTGCTCCAGGCCTGTAGCTAACTTCAACGCTCACGTTATTTTAAATTGGAAGCTAGTGCAAGGTGAGATCTGGGGGCTCTCCTGCTGTGATATCCCAACCACCTTCATCACACTGTGCTGAGTGTGTTCCCCAACAGTGCTACAGCAGCCTTCAGCTGCCAGTTAAAAATAAACCCACCTTAATTTGTTAAAGAAGGCAGCACAAGTGTCAGATTTCAGGTGCTCCAGTCCCTGACACCTCCTAGTTATATAACAGCTTCAAATTCTCACTCTGGACTCTGGAGGAGGAACTTTTAACAAGTCTCTCACTTCCGCAAGGAGCTTTTTATTAGACAGTTGAGTCAAGAGCTCCAACTTGTTATACAGATACCATACTGTATATGTGGTTAGCAATTCAAGAGGCRAAGAGAATGGAGTCATTTTTAATATGCCAGCACCTGTTTCTYTGAAGCACACAGAGTAGAAAAATATCACATTGTATGAGGGAGGCTGAAGCTGCATAAAACTGAGAAACTTGCAGAGGTCAAAAGAATTAATTACTATAATTTTAGGCTTTTGTGGGTTATTTATCTCCCCTATTTTCRAGTCAATCTAATCAAATGTGGATTTGCTACAATCACAGATCATGCTAACCTTCACCTGGAGGGTATTAATATGCATGATGCTCGTTAAGTGTTGTTTAATTTTTATTTATGGAAACTAGAATCTGTTAAGTGTRGCTGAGCTAGATGTGAAAACACATGTGAAAGATGTATTGGAACAGGAAGTGAAAGTAGCAAAAGGTTTGCACCTAGGTTCTTGACATAGGCTGCTTAGTCTCAGCTAACACAGGTTTTTATTCCCTTTTTTTCTCCCCACGAGAAGCCAGTGTGTGGCTTGGGGAAATTAGCTGTGCTAGACCAAGTACAGAGAGAAGCAATCCCTCTCTGTGTAACATGTAGAGTTTGGTTTTTGCGCTGAGTCACCCTGCAGCTGATGTTAAAAACAGATCTGGAAAATTTCCTCATCCATAATTTGACAATTCAGCTCGGAGAAGGAGACCTCAGATGTTGTGGTTTGGATGTTTGGRTAGTCACACTAGGATCCAAACTTAGGTGAGAGCCTCCCTGTTCTGTCCACATGCATTACTTGGACTGTCCTGTCCAAGAGCTTACAATTTGAAAGGCGATTCAGGAATATTATTACCCTTGTTTTGCAGGAGGTGAACTGAGATGCAGAGGAATTATGAGCCTTGATTCAAGGTGCAGAGAGCCTCTGGTACAYACCTAGGACATTAAACCAGTTCTCCTTATTTCCCACATCAGCATCATCCTCTTAATTCCAAGCATAAAGTAGTCATTGAAGGAGTCAGGGAGTTCATGTTTTTCATTTTGCCATGCAAAGCTACAGAATTGGCTTGGAGAATTATGTAGCATCAGGCACTGACTGCTGCCAGCAGCGGAGTACCAGATTCAGTGGATCAACAGTTTGATTCCATATGGCAACTTCACTGTTTGCTGGCTGCTTTAAATAGCAGGCAGGTTCTACTTAATTCTCTGTTGCTTCCCAGAGGTTTGCTTGGGGAACATCTCTGCTGCTTGTATGAATCACAGCTGAGTTTAAAGAAAAAAGATTTATTCTGGGCTATCTGTTGTTCATTGCTATGTCCTTGAAGAACAGCACTATATGGAAAGGATGATGCTGCCCACTGGAAGAGGACAAAGCTGGGAGCTGCCATCCAGCAGTCTTGCCATCTAGTTGGATACTCCAAAGAGTGCCTTCTTCAGATGCTTTGTTTTGAGTCCATGGGTAGTGGAGGCTCTTCTCTTTGATTTGTCTGAGAATACATCAACAGTAAGCAATCTCAGCACTGGATCCTCTACTAGTGGTACTGACAGCCCCAAGAAAAGACCTGTCTGAGCACAGAGAACCCCCTTGTTCTCTTTTCATCCTAGTGAGAATGTGAACCTAAGACTTGAAGTTGTCCCTTATTAGATAATATTTTTGGGGGGGATGAAAATATAATTATCCTCATTTTACAGATAGGTCACAAAAACACCAAGAAAGAAAAACAAGACAATCATTTGAAGTGTTAGGACAATAATGTTGTTCTTAAGGGCCTTTTCTCCCACCCTGGTAGTGTGATCATTAGGCCCGAAGTCTTTCCCTCCTTTGTCACCCTGACCCAAAAGTTCTCTTTGCTACTGGAATTCAGTTGGCAGGAGGCTTAGGAGTGGCTGAGGAAGGCTTTACTTCTGGATAGAATTCACACTTTTGTCTCTAGAAAGCGACAGGTTTTACCTTGTGAACCTTCAGGACCTGCTGCCTAGCAAGTGGCTTGAAGCCAGCTTTCTGCTCTAAGGGGCTTTGGGATCTTGGCAATTTCCTTATAAAGAGCCTTTGCAGAATTTCTGAGCAAAGTCTCTGATTTTAAGTGATCACGTCTCACATCGGGTAAAAGCCCTTGGCCTTGCAGCATTAATTCTCTAGGTACAACTGATGCTCCCAAGCTATTTCTCTGACTTCCCTCGTTCTGATTTACCTTCTGATTCGCGGGCAGGGCTGACTGCGGAGCTCTTGGCCATGGCTGTGCCCAGCATTGCCTGCCACAGAGCCTTACGGTGGGCTTCCCCCCCCCCCCCAGCATGCTGGCTCCCTACAGCTGTGGATTACTGACAGATCCGGGGTTGCTGTATGTCTGCCTAGCTGGGAGATGGGCTGCTGATTGGAAGCACTCAACCTGAGTGGTGAAACCAACTGACTGACAGTCATCCGCTGCCACTGCAGCCTCTTGGCTGATAAGAGTCTTGTTGCTAAGTTACATAAGCCCTTAAACAGAGTAACAGAGTATTCCAAGTGCCTGCATTAGGGGAGCACAGGAAAAATCTCAGCAGCTGGATGCACCCGTGGTAGCTCTGTGTTGTATCTCTCCCTTCGTGCTTCCGTTTGGGATTACACATGATTGATTTATCCAGTGGTTCTTTGGGTTTTTTTTTTTTTTTAGAAACAGGGAATGTGAAATCAAAATTTCCCCCTCTCAAGCTTTCCTTTCGCTGCTGTTGGCAGCTGCACAGGATTAGCTCCTCAAGCAACACAATAGGCACAGTGCCTGCTAAATGCACTATCTTTGTGAAAAGTAGTCTGAGCTCAATTACAAAGCTTATGATAGTTTTCCATTTTGGGGGGAGAGAAGGCAAGGAATTGGAAGGAGAGGACAGTGTATCTTAAGTCCTCAACTAGCTAAAGGAAACTCCCACCTGGAGAGTTTGTGAAAATACCCCATTGAGCTCAGCTGCTGCTGAGGAGGACAGGAGGGATAGTGCGTACATGTCACACTAAGCCATCGTTTGCGTTGCATGCACTTCTTGCTCCCCGCAGTTGCTGCTGTTACTGATGTACTCTTCGACAGTCTCTTTATGCAATGTGCAGCCAGTTGATGCCCAATGTACTGAAGTGCCTGAGCCTTCAGATGCTGGCTCAACACAGTGATACATAGTTTATATATGTGAGCATGTGACTGTGTGTATGGGTGTGTATATGTGTATATATACATCTATTAT
This sequence comes from Rhea americana, assembly GCF_003343005.1. Lineage (NCBI taxonomy): Eukaryota > Metazoa > Chordata > Aves > Rheiformes > Rheidae > Rhea > Rhea americana. The sequence continues at coordinate 989,459 of NW_028186116.1, forward strand.
ATAGATATGCATATACGTAAATGAAACTGTGCCTTTTTCTCTGGAGAAATTTTTAGGAGGAATTTAGAGAGGAAACTGAATGAAATATGATCTGTGTTCTCATGTTTTTGCTAATCACATGCTTGATACTGTGTGCTGAAGGGCCCAAAGTAGTTTTGCTGCCAAGTAGAAATGCCAAACTGATTTAAAACAGCAGCAGAACTGTGCATGACAGTTGCAGAGACTAAGTGCAAAATTTGTCAACTTTGGCAGCCTCAAACACAAACAAGGCCTKACTTTAGCTTTAGAAACCTTTGGACTGAGGTGATGCGTCTTGAAGTGGCTCTGAGCTCAGACACTGGTATTTTGCTTTGAAATAAGCATGGTTTTTATTTTAGAATGACTATAATGTAAGGCTTGGGGATGACAAGTTGCTCTCTGCCTCTGTTTTGACTCCAAAACAAGCAGAACTGGGAAAAAGCTAAAATACTGTTCTTCAGAGTCAAAGCCAAAGGTAATATTTTTTTCCCTACTTCTAGGGATAACTGTGCAGAGGTGCATGGCATATCACCAAGCTGCATTACACAACATAGAGAAAAGCAGGATTACTAGATAAATAATAACAAAAAACTCAGCTTTCAAAAGTGGAGTTTGCACTGATCTCCCAGTGGGCTGAAGACTTGGCAACTGGAGCACATAGTTAGATAGAAATGCTTGACCCCCAGCCCTGGATTACTGTTTAATGATCTGAACCTTGTCTGCCATTCTTCTGATCTATTGAAGATGTGCTCACAGCTCACTTAAAGGGCGATAACATTGTGTTCCTCTGTGAGAGAGATGGAAGGAGAGAGAAGCTTTTTATAATGGAGGATTTTCGTGCAAATGGCTTTTATTTTTAGCATTGGTATTTGGGAAAGGAAAAAGGAAGAAAAGGACAATATTTAGCATGATGGATATGTGAATAAACAAATGGGTGCAGTTGGCCTGTCAGGCATCTTGGGGAGCTGGCTCCATTGCGAAGCTGAGCTGGAGGAGAGGCTGCATCTGCGATTGACTAAGCTTGAATTTATTCTTACCAAAGCTGTTCCAAAGTCTTTAGTCTAGAGGGCAAGCTACTCAGTGAACAGATTCCTCGGAGACCTCCCTGGCTAGGATGTTGTAAACATCACATCTGTACTGATGACAACRCAGCCCCTGTGGCCATTTCTCGAGAAGGGTCCACTGAGATAATGCAGGCCTCATCTGTTACTAGGAGGCTACCACTATGTTTCCAAGCTTCCTGGCTGCTGTGACTCTCAGGGAGGTGGGGAAAGTGACTGAGAACAGAGGCTGTTGCCTTCCCGTTGTCACACAGCCGCAAAAAACTGCAGGCTCCTTGGGATACACAGCCAAACAGGCCTGACTGAACAAGTCTCCCAGGCAGTGAGTGGGAGAGAGGACAAGAAGTCAGTGGCTGGGAGGAGAGATGAATTATCACTTTGCTCCTTTTTTTTCCCATTCGGCTACCCTTTCCTCCCCCTTGCTGCAACAAGAATGTCTAGAATGAAAAACAATTATTTGTACATTTATTGATTACCTAGCCCTTTTTGCAAGAAAGTCTGGTAACCTTTACAGGAAGGATACAGTAAGTCTCTCCACAGATATTCCAGCTTCTATCAAAGCTACTTAACATTTAAAAGCGCAGAAATACCAAATCAGCTGGAATTGCATTTATAGACGGCATAGCTAATTGGATTTTTAATACTTTGCCCCTCTTCTTCTCTCTTCCAAAGGGAAAAGGAGACACTGAACTAGAGCGAGGGATGAGACAGTTAATAGGAAATGGGAAGATGAAGAGAGAGAATAAAGGCAGAAACAAGAGCAAATAGATACAGAGAAGGCATGATGAGTTTTGTTGACTCTTTACAGTGGGGTGGGGAACAGTGATCTCGCTCCATATTACAAGCAAACACTAGTGTTCTCAACAGAGACTCTGTGATACTTCAGCATTTTTTTTCATTTTTCTAACTGCCCTTGACCCTAAAGTACCTGAAGAATCTTGAACCACTTCTGCCTTTGGGAACCACATGTTCTTTTCCCCTTTAGGAACTAGCTTATGAAACTGTTGTGCAAACTTATCTGGCTAAGCAAGCCATTAATCCATGGAGACAGAGAGACAAGGAGATGTTCCTCTAATGGGTAATTTGAAGTAGGCAAAGTAGATTCTTTTGGAAAACCTTTGCTTGTTCTCCAGAGACCCTTGGAGAGGGACCTAGGGACATTAGTGTCCTTACTTAACAGGCTGAATTAGTGAAGAATAGACTTACCTGTGCTACTGATTAGCTTAAGGATGTAATGGGGTGTACCTGCACCGTCGTACTAATGCAAATGGGTCTGGAGCGGAAGGGCAAAACTGAGCAAGAATCAATGTCCACATGTAGGTTATCTARTAGATTGGCAGGATGTTAATCCTGTAATTCCGAGGTCTGCTTCATTGTGTCCATTTTTCAGATCACAGACAGATAGGAATGCTGTCTGGAAGGGATCTTGGGAATTCATCTAGTCCAGCTTTCCACTCAAAGCAGAGCTGTCACCAGCACTAGATGAGGTCTGCAAGGCGTGAGTTTTTAGGCAGAAAGGAGGAGTTAGTGTTAAACTGAGATTAGCATAAAGTGTCATCCTTATTTTTTRCTTCTAAGGACTAGACCATGCTGTTTTCCTTCCAGTGTGCTGCTAGGAATTATAAAGGCCTTAAGGGCCTTAAATACGTGTAGGAGAAATATCCTCCATCATTTATTGGGCACATGTCACACAGGGCAAAAGATTTTCCCTTTTTYGCTCTTTGCTATCTAAACAGTGATTCAGGCCACTTTGGCAAGATCAGTGTTTGTACGAGTCGCATCCATTCTGGAAGGGCATTTATCAAATGAGGCCTTGAAGTTAGTGACTTGGTTTCAATATGGTACAGCTGACCACTTGCCAAAGAGCAGTATTTATCGAATTCAGAGTGTTTAAAATCAATCTGTGGAGATTCTGAAGAAGTAGATGGCAACATTTGAATAATCAATATACTAGAAGAAATCTAAATAAGCATGGAGTTATCCCTCGGGCAGTAAAAGGTGCAAAAAATCAGATAGATTGTTCATTGGAAATTATCCACTTTGCTCCCTATATTAGTAGTCCTTTTATGGATGAAAAGATCCACTGCCCCATTAATTAAATCAAAGAAACATCTTCCTGCAGGCTGCCCCAAGGCTTGCACTGCAAACAGCATTTCTCATTTAAGGGTATTAATCTAAACCCTAATGGACTTGCAGTCCTCCTTGTGTTTACACTAAGTCTATAAATAATAATTTATCATTGACCTCTAATCTGTAGACTTTATTGAAAGTTATTGAATTGAATGTTTTTACACTAACCTTGGTGCATTTCTGCAGTCAATCCTAATCTTGAAATTGATTACAAAGTCAATATTTGCCGAGCTTTTTATTTTGATCTCTCTGGTACAGCCAGTGGGTGGTGTTTRTCTGGTGCATTTTACTTTTTCTAAGATCCAACAACTTCATCCTCACACAATAGCAACTGATGTTAATGCTACTGATAGCAAGCTACTGAAACAAATCCACAGAGCTGTCTCCTGGAAACCCTTAACGTATTCATAATATGGGTATTTATGTATTTGAATGAAAAAAAAAAGAAACCATAACCTTGGGGAGGAGGGAATTAAGGGAAGGGAGAAAGGTTGTGGTGATTAAAGAAAGCTCTGTTCATTTGAGCAATATTAAATGCAACTGGCAAAATGACGACTGTGAGATCTGATAGAATATAGAGAAGGCTGAAAATAAAGGGCTTGTATTTTTCCCTGATGTAACATAATGGTCACATTTTTCTTTCACAATGGTTTTTCTGAGATAAAGAACAAATTATACTGATTTGATTGCTACTTAGAAATACTTAAAATTGAAAAAGACAGCAGGTGGGCATGGTTAGGAAGGATGGTTATTTTAGCATAACAGATGCATGCATAAAGCATTGCAGAGCCAATTTTTTAATCGTGAGCCCCCAAAAAAAGTCCTTCAGAATCTTTCTTTGCAAGTCGGGGAGGTGATGAGGAATGAGTAACATCAGAGGGTCAGAAAAGATGCTGGTTTCTCTACAAACAGTGCTTCTTGCACTATCACTTCCTGAAATCTTCCAGATTTCATTTGCTGGGAGAAATGAAAAGTGGGAAATGAGTCAAAATGAGGCCTCAGTATTAGGAACATTTCTTAATAGTAAAGTTTGTATAATAAGGGATAAGTTTAGGAGCAATATGAAGTACCACTGAGATGGTTTGAATTTTGCAAAGTCCTGGGTGTGGTATGGTAYTGCGATGGTGATGCTGCCCTGGTTTGTTGATGGAGAGGTACAAAGCTGGAAGGATCTTCTGATAGCTAGTGTGATGTTAACTGCTGGATCTCTGTGTTTCATACAGCTTAATTAGAAACCCTGCCCTTGTTCCTAGTGGACCCTCTCTACCTTGCTTGTGCGTGCTGCTTCAACTCACCCTCTGTCCTGTCTTGGAAGCACGTTCTGAAGCAGGTAAACCATCCCATGCCCAAATGTCTCCCAGACGTATCTCTGCATGCCATACTGCCAGTTCTCATACAGACAACACTTGGCAGAGTAAAATGAATCCTTCCCACTATGCTAAGCTACAGCTGATTAATAGGTGACTGATACGTTCAGAATCAAGTGTGCAATTGATCCTAAGAAATCATGCCATGATTTTAAAAGCAAAGTGAAGAGGCAGTGATGCATAGTAGGGAAGCGTTGAAGGTCAGAAACTGAGAAGCCCCAGAAGATGTTAACTGGCTTCCTAAAGGGTGGAYTCTCAGCATTGTGCTCTTCTGAAGACAGCAGAATTTGGAGAGTAGCCATATGGATCAATACTGTAAGAGCTCTCCCACAGATTATGTAAAAGAAGAAGTTTCCACAGATTTTAACAGAAAGTGAGAGAGAAGAAGATGTCCTGCTAATCCAAGGTCCTGGCCAGAAATTCTCTTGAATGAAGTACTTAATAATTTTTAATTATTCCTACAATAAAAACAAAAAACACTTTTTTACTGAGAATTACTCAGTGCTAGTAAATATTCCTTGAAAATTACTTATTAAACCTTAATTATTTAATAAAAACACCATAAATAAAGCAAATGCATCACTCAGTAAATCAATTAATTAGTGTTTAATTACTGGAAATTACAATCAGTTGCTGGCTATTGCTCCAATTTGCTCACAGAATAGATGCTCTTGTTTACAACTATAAATAAATTAATTCACTTATTTATACCAGCTGCCCCCTCCCCTTGGATTCTCTTTGATGGGGAAGCAACTCCTCATGATGAGCTTTGATTTCCCTCCACCAAGATCTGCATTTGGACTCCTATCATACTACCACAGCAGCCAAAGAGACCCAAGGCAGTGGAAAACCATGGAGGTATTTGTGCATGAGTGACTGATTTCAAGCATAGCTTTAAATATTAGCAGCTATGTAGATTTGACATACCATGAAGAATATACTGTCCTCAGTTAAAGGCAGTGCATGTTCCCCCTGAGCCCTTTAAGTCTTTGTGTGTGCAAGGCCAGACCACAGCTTCCCACACAAGGAGAAGACAGAGCTCTGACAAAACAAGGTAGGGAATTTCTCTCATGCCTGTCTAACTGTTGGGGTAGGTCATTGTGAGCCCTGACGTATAGCCTGGTGCTGTCCCCATCGGAGCAGCAACACTGGTTGGGAGCTGTGGCTGCAGTGCAGGAGGAGACGTACCCTGGGGAAGAGGCAGGCAGTGCACTGCAGCTGCTGCGTCTGCATCACGTATAACCGTGTCCTCACTGTCACTTGTTTGTTTGGTCACCTGCTCTATCCTTCTGTCATGTAGGATATGCCAGAGAAGTCCTACTTTGGTCRCTGTGAAAGTTTGAACACCTCATCAGTAGCACCCCACATGACAGTCACGAGTGATGCTTCCCTCGGGTATAGCAGCAGTAATGTCACATTCCTGTGTAACTCTCTATCACTTGGTCTCCGAGCGTTCACTAGGGGAGCTGAGCATCACAAGGAAGCAATATGCGCAAAGGTCAGTTCTTCCCCCAGCACCTCAGCCAGCTCTCGATGCAGCTGTCTTGTACAACAGCTCAAGGTTTTGCTGACCAGGCAGCACTGCCATACTCAAGTGGAAGAAAGTATACACACACAAGGATACTGCTCAATGACCGTTGTTTATTAAACACCAGAGAAATTAGCTCTTAGTATGAAGACAAGTCTCTAGGAAACCAGATTTTATTAGCCTTGCTGTTCATAGAACTAATTCCTTTACTTTGCTTATAATTGTTAGATAGCTATACAGAAGCCTAGCAACATTATGAGGTTTACCAAATAATGCAAAAGATTTGTTTACATTAAAGTCCTGGGAAGAGCAAATCACAGTCAGGTCTGATTTATACTATCCACATGGGACATTACTGGTTGCAGTTGAGCTCTCTAAACTCAGTCTCTTATTAAGAGACTGGAGCCTGGAATTAAGGAGAGGGAAAAAAAAAAAAAAAAAAAAAAAAAAAGGCATGTTAGGGCTGGCTAACACTAGGAACAAGAGGGAAATAATGGGATTTATGCTTTGTGGGTTTTGTAAGAAGCTAAACCTGGTGTACTCAACAGCTTTTCTACTTATTTAGGGTCCTGTAGAATGAATTATTCTGGTTGTTTAGACTCCTGTTAACAGAGCTGTACTACCCGTAGTGTACCTAGAGTGAGTACAAAGCTCTATATTTTATGTGGAGATGGAAACTTGGGGAAGTGAAAGCTGCTGTACTGTGGCAGATTGAGCACAAGCAGAGCTAGCCTTATTTTGTTTGACATACACAGTCAGAGGTAGAGAAGGGATTAGTTTTAAGTCTAGTTAACCTGGAGATTATGACTGGGGGTTTCTAGTGGGATTTGCTCTCATGCAACGGTGAGACAAGAGAGAAAGCATCCCAAGAGCAAATGTGAATTCCTTAATACTGTTCCTTTGGGCTTCTGCAAAACTGAACTATAAGGCCCTGGTTCTGTCAAATACCCGTTTTAGAACTGGCATGCATGTTGTCTGGCTGTGCTGTGTGGGAAATTGTCTGTTGCATTTCTGAGAAAGCCTTGAGCAGCCCTGAAGAGGTTTAAGAAAGAAAGAAAAAGGCCTTGCTCAATCAAGCCAAATGTTTTTCTGAGAGGCTGCAGCTGTTGGGACACCCTGTGCTGCAGACTGCAAGTAGGCTGAGCAGTTGCCTGTACCCCCATGGCATACACACAGAGCGTCAGTGCGGCACCACGCAGTTGCAGTGCTGGAGCTTCTCTGGAGCAGATTTGTCACCCATAGCATCACAGCGTTTGCACAAATCGGCGGAAACATCTCAAATCCCTTGCCTGCCCCTGTGGCTCTGAGGAGTTTTCAGGGTGGATCTCTGAGCACTCTGRCTTTGTGCCTTGAATGCCTAGATTGCACAGGTGATGGAACTGCACCACCTATGGCTCTTCACGGGCTAATTTACCATTTCCTGTCAGAAATAGCAGAGATGGTTCTTTACATTTTACATACATTTTTAGCAGCTAAGCCAATACACGCATGTAGTTGGAAGGAGCTATTTCCCCAGCTGTAAAGGCAGCTGTGAGTTCTTTGCACTTAGCAGAAGAATGCAAAATTGTTGCTGCTTCACCTGCTGGATCAGAGGTTTGTGGCTGGTAACCACGTTGGGGCGGGCCTTTTGGAAGCTCAAAATAGTGATTCCAATGTGTGCCAAAGTAATCAGGAGGGAGTTGCTACTTTGTAGCAAAGCATTGAATGATGGGAGGGGAAAGCAAGCAGCGCAGCAGAGCCGAAGAACAGCAACCACGATCAGAGCCAAAAATGTGAGCAGCCAGTTGCAAATAATGAAAGACAGCTGAGTTTTTCCTTTACCCCAAAGGAGAATTTTTACAATACAGAAAGCACCAGGCATAGGAAAAGTTGCCAAGTAACCAAGAACAGGCTTCTCTGCAGCAATAGGGCCCTTGCTTATGCTGCAAAAGCATTTGGGGGATTTGCATGAATAATCTAGGTAGATGGTAAGACTGGCAAAGCCTCCCTAATGTACTGCATCATTAGTCTCAGTTCAGCTGGAGGAATGGTATGTGTGTTTAATTCAGGGCAGAGCTGAAAAAGGACTTCTCAGAATTGCAATAAAATGAACTGTCTATGCTCAGAGCTAGCATTTCGTACCAGTTTGACTGTCTCCCCCAAAGTCCTAAACGGGGATGACAGTGCTGCTACTGACAGTGATGATTGCCGTTGACTCAGGTGGAACAGTGTAAGAATTCTATTGATTTTTTTTTTATTATTWTTTTTAGGACCCTGAGACTAATTCAGGATTGGCTGTACTGATGTTTCTTGCAGTCTATCAAAATGAAAATTACTTGCACTATGCTGAGTTTCATTACATTTCTTACTCTGAAATTTAAAAATGTTTCAGAACTGTTTGTATGTCTATTTTCAAGTTTCAACACAAAATTTCTGCTTCTTATTTTGATAGTCGAGGGAATGTTGTGAGATGAAAAGGTAAAATAGAAGCAGAAATATTAATTTAGAGGTTTGTTTCCATGTAATCTTAAGAAAGTTTCATTTAATGGAAAATTATATTTTATATTTCATCTGATTTGTAATGGTATTTAAAAAAAATCMCCTGAAATAGTAAAAGTGTGGGGTTTTTTTAATCTCTTTGCTATAATGGAATCCTTGTCTACGTCTGCCTTTTATAACCATTATTGCAATACAAATAAATAAAGTTTCCTATAAGCTCCTAGAAACCTTGCCTAAAATGAAAAGATTCTCTGACATTGTATCTATCCCCATATGGATATCAATTCATTATACTCTGCATTTTATTCAGTGCAAGGAGTCCAATGTGTATGAAGTTTGTTTTGCAGTCCTCTGTCCTGACTGGGGCTCCTTGCTTTTACCTGCTGCTGTATTTAGATGCAGGCACTGCAGGGAAATGTTTCTCTTCAAGAAGTTTTCCTAGAAAACAAACTAGAGAATGAATATCTTGCATTATGATTTTCCGCAGATTACTTATATAATTTTAAGCCAGAAGGGAGTATTTGATTATCTGGCCTGGCCTCTTGCTTAATGTTTGACATGCAGTTCAGTCAGGCATGCTTGTATTGAGCATATATTCAGCTAAGACAGAATAGTGCTTTATGAAATGGAGTTTTGTTTTAAATAAACAAACCTTAAGCCCTGAAATTCCTGAGCTGCTTCTGCAAACCTAGTCAGCTGACAAGCCCTGCTAATTATTTCTTGTTTTCAGCTGTATACATGGAGACAGAGCAATCACTTTGAAATGGACTTGCACTATGTGCTCACTAGGAGAGGTTGCAGAGTAAAGTGTGCATACACTGTACAGCCTTCCAATGCCACGAAGACAGAGAATAAGCTCAGAAAAAGTGCAGGTCCAGCCAATTAACATGCGTCCCATGCACCAAGGAGAAACCTGGGGGCTAAGATAGCAGAGGTGACTGACACTGATCCCGGTTACAGGGGAAGAAGGAAGCCAACTAGCAGCTTTGTGTTGTACCRTGTCTGGGAGCGCATGTCTATTGGTTTCTGCTGCAGTTGCAGTGCTTGACTGTGGCAAGAAACTCTTGACATAAGCAGGAGGGGCTAATTTCAGGGTTTTTATGTCTCTCAATTTTTTTTTTTATCTTAATCCTGCCTGTCCTGTTGCATCCACTGGGGCCTCCTATGAAAGTATGGATTTGTCTGGGTTTTTTTGAGTTTAATCCTGAATCTGTCAAGCCTTGTTAAATTTGATGGTGCCTGAAAGTTCTGGTGTTAAGCAAATATGCAGTGACCAGAGCCTTTGATGAGACTCAAACCAAGGCCTAATCCTAAAGTAATGGCTTTCACCATAAGCCAGGAAGGCCCCAGGATAAATGGGGGTGGGGGGGGAACTGAATGTGTGTGTGGAAGAGAGCCCTGAGCAATGCTGTGCTGCCAGTTGCCTTCTCCTTGGGACCATTTTAAAGCAGCGGATYTTGTACACCTTCATTAGGATGTGAATCTCTCAGCCCCTGCGCTGTGAGGTATTGATTAACACCTCTATCCTGATCTCTGAGGTGACCTCTTGCTTCATTTTCCAGCACTGATCCCTCATGCAGGTGCGGTGGTGGGGATGATATCAAGCAAACCTGAGTACCTGGGTCAGAACCTGAGGCTGCCCTAGGAGGAACCAGAGGCACAGAAGATGCATGCTTGCTGCAAACAGGGAGCCAGAGCGCAGCATGGTGGCTCACCACYTTATGTGCTTCTCTTCTCTGTGTCCTAAGCTGTGAGTCGCCCAGTCCAGGAGAGCTGCTAAGCATTTTACAGTTTGGGCTTTGGCTGATCACTCCTCATTGAGGGCACATTATCTTTCCCCTTTCAGAGAAACCTTCCAAATAAAACAGGAAGAAGCTGTCATTCTAGCTCTGGCAGCTTCCCAGGGGAAAGCTACTGTGAAGAGTGCTATAGTATCTGATTAAACATTCATGCAAAAGATATAAACACTTTGCAAAGAGATGCTTAAGCAATCAAAAGCTCCAGGGGGTGGGGTACTGCATGCTAACCACATACCCTGGGGCGAAAAGACATAAAAAGGTTGTCTTGTGCCTTCAACACCATACCCTGTGGGGTATGCTACTGCCATGGGGTAACTCAGTTGGGTCTTTTTGCTTTTCCTTTGGTTGTGTGCGTAGTTTCTTTTTTGGAATCTCATGTTTTCTTTTTTTATTTTTCTTTCTTTGCCCACATCAAACAAGAGTTTACAAGCTGCAAGCTGTACAAACTAAATCAGAAATCCTTTTCAGGCTGTGGCTAGTCTGCCCCAGGATGACTTAGTTCATGGCTGCTTTGTAAGGGTTTGAGTTATCAAAAATGCTGCTTTGGTCAGCATGACCAAACGTGAACCAATACAGAGGCAGTCTTTCTCCCGTCATTCTCCAGGAGCCTCTTGAGAAGGAAAGGAGAACTCTTAAAACTCTATGCAGTTTGCTGTGTGCAAAGGTTATTGCTGGCTTAATGAGGTGCCTGAGTTTTCATTAGCTATGGACTTTCACTCTCTGGGTGCAAACAGCCTTGAGTATTCAGAAGGGAAGGCAGACCTTCACGTTGATGTAGAACTGCTTTTTTTTATTTAAGCATTGAATCAAATCCCTAATAGCAAAACAGCACTCGCACTTTGAGTCCTTATTGTGATTATTGTGATTTTATGTATCTTCTAGTTTATTTGATCAGAGCAAGCTCAAAAAGGGATGAATATTGTGGTGTTTCTTTTTAYTGTGGTATAGGCCATGACTGAAACTGCATTATTCTAGCCGCTTTCCACTTCCTTATTGAAAAAAAGAAAAACATCACTGGCCCAAGAATACAATACAGTATGAGAGACAACCCTGCAGTGAGCAGAAGTGATTGTCAGGAACACCCCTGACGCAGTAAGTGATCAAAGAGCAACAAAAGGATTCTAAAAATGCAGTCTGAATGCCTTCCCCCTCAGATTATATAATCTAAGTCAAAATTTACAAAGGTCCTGATATAGGTAAGAGAGGCCAAACTCTTTCAGTGGTCTAGAAGTGAGTAAGGCAAACAGAACCACAGAGAAGGAACACAGTGCCACAGGGCACCAAGAGAAGAATCTCTTTTCTCATAGGAGTAATATTTAATCTTTCCTTTTATTCTTCTTCCTTCCAGCTGTAGCCCACCAGGCTATGATGGTACTTTTAATTAAGTGAATATTACTGGTCATGTAATTGAAATTCAACATTAAAAATTAAACTGAAAAGCAATGAGCCTTGAAGGAAATTGCAGTAATCACCAAAGCTCCTACCTAGTTTCTGCCACCWGAGCGAGGAGGAGTTACTTACCTAAGAAAAACCGACCCCATTTGCCATTGGGGCCTGCCTGGCGAGTTGTTGATCCAAAGTTCAAAATACTGCTCTGACACTCAAATAGCATATTGTTGTGAAGAAGCAGGATGATGTGAAAATAGATGTTGAACATATCCTCCCTTTTGAGCTCTATCTTCCCTGACCCTCTGCCCTGAAAATGTCACAGTAGCTAAAGTCTCATGGATTTGGAGTAATCAGTCACTGGCTTTGTGCAGTTGTAACCGCTTGTTCTTGGCGTATCATTCACCCTGAATGGACAAGATAGGGCAGTTCAAGAACCGTTTTTGTTGTCCTCTTTCAATCCCCTCTTCTCACCACCACCCTTCCCACCTCCCCTCTGCTTCATACTTCCAAAACTTTGCCAACAGAGCCAGCAGTGGCTTTGCAAAGCCCTTTTCCTTTCGTGCTAGTCAATATTATCTCATTTCTTTGCGTGCGCATTGAGATTGACTGTAACTGTCAAGTTCTTCCTCTTCTTGCTTCAAACCTAAGCTCTTTGGGGAAGGGGCTGCTATTTTCTTATATAATGTCTGCATCCTAGGGCATGACTGGGACTCCAAAGGGTTAGAACAGTGAAAGTAGTAGAAGATATCATGTTTTTAGCCAAAGATTATGGGTTGTTTCCTTGGGGAGGGGTTGTGGTGGCTTGTTTTCTGGTTTTGTTTTTCCTCAAAATAACAATAATTGGAAGGACGCATTCACTTTTTTCCTTTCCTGCTATCATCTGAAATATCAGTGTAGATACAGACAGGTTATGTCAATGTCTGTCCTTGTTTTAGATTTTGTCATGCCTTTCACTAAAATTTGGTCTCTAAATTACTTAATTTTCAGCAGGGATTTTTGGAAGCACTCTAGTTAAGGGTCCACTCTCTGTTGACTTGCAACAGTAGCTGGGTGCTTAAATCCCTTGGCTGAAATGACCACAGAAGCCTTCTTTCTTCAAGATAGTTTCAGACATGTTCCTGACTTGTAGGTCCTGTTGTGGGTCATGAGTATTTGGACTGTGTGTTCTAGGGTAATGGTGCTTACTGTGAGCATTTATGTTGCATTAACTAAAGTCCATAATACTGAATCTAGGCTAGCTACATGCTTTGAAATATTGAGGATTTCCAACTTTGCTCCAAAGTCCCTCAAACTGCAAACTGTACTTTTTTAAAAAATTATTTTTAATGAAAGCTGTGATTCTCAGGTAATAACCTGTCTAGAACAGCTGAGGCCCCAAGAACACAAATGTATTTCAAGAGTTGGCAGTGCTGCTTCCTGCCAGAGCAGCAAGGCATAGGCAGTGGGCTTCGTCACTTGCTGATTCCCCCTACTGAGACAGCGTATTTTGTAAACGTGGGTCAGATGGCTAGATCCCTGTGGGAGAATTTCGGTACAGCCTGGCTATTTACACCGAACCAGTCAGTCTGCTAATGATGGCACTCTAATTAAGCAGGCAGCTTTTGCAGAGTAATAGGAGCAGAGGCCTACAACCAGCTTAGCAGTTAGATTCTGCCGGCGGATATGGTGCTTTCTGACCACCAATGTGCATGGGAGAGGAGGGGCCTAGGGGCTGGCTGGAATCTGGCCTYGCTTCCCAGCTTCTGACAAAAGCCTAATTCACACACGAGAGCAGAAATGAAGATGTATCCTTTCCCATTCTCAGATAAAACAGTTTTTTGGTAAATTGAAGTAATTCATTGTGCGTCTCCAGACAAATATGCGCTTGTGTATTGTTATTAATATGGTCTCTGCTTTTAATTTGCTTCTTTCTGCAGCTAATTACCTGTCAGATAAAGAGTTATCTACTATTTCGTGTYCGTTGGATAGCTATTTGGGTAGTAAGTGAAAGGAAGGGGATGTGCAGCTTGTTTTCCGAACAGTCTTCTTGCTCTCCTGCGGGAATGGCTGTTACCAGGCTCGGGGTTATTTGTGCTTTATTTACTTGCCCTGGTTAAGTCTCTCTGGACATCGAGGTCTCTCTCGCATGCCACCTGAGTGTCATTGTTTTGCATTCCAGAACAGATCCGTCCCTTTAGCTAGGATTATTGCTGTGGTATTCCTCCCTGTGCCATTCTCCGCAAAGACAAGTACCATGGTGATACAGGCATGTAAGGGAAACTATTGCCTGCCTGGCATCCTCAGGTTGGAGTAACTCTTGCTAMGAAGCACACATATGGCATAGGTGTGATATGGGAATTCATGTGCTGTAATCATGATGTCCCTGATGATCCAGCTGACTTCATACAAATACAGCTATCTTGACCAAAATCAGGCCCTGTCCCAGACCCATCTCCCATGGAAATGGTATCAGTGTTCCAGTACATAGATCGATTAGATACTTGGTCCTGATTTAAGTAGYAGAAGCTATAGAAAGCCCAACTGCTCTGATTATGGCAGCATGATTTGTGTACTGTACAAGAACTGGTATTATCTTTACTAGTAGGTGATGTATCTTACTAGCCATCAGTAATTCTTTGATTCAGGATAAAATTATTAATCTCCCAGACATTTTAATGCAGGGAACGCTGCAGAGGGAAGGGGCCAGCTGTAGGCAGAGGATGCAGCAGGACCCCATTCCAGTAGCACTGAACATATCTCTCATGCTCATCTTTGTGATGAATGGTATTCATATCGCATCCACACTTAATACACTATCTATTCCTCATGCTGACAAAATCCTCTGCACAGAACAAGCAGAGCTAATTTTAACACTTTATGGAACTCACACAGATCTTCTCTAAATAGCAGGGAATTTAAAATTAGATAGGAGTTAGGATTTTCAGAAGGCCTATTTGGGATGGAGGCAGAGAAAGGAAGCTAAATATGGAAAAGGTGAGAAGAGGTATCCTGAATAGCTCAGGGACTTGCAAAGAAGGTGGGAAGGATGTGGTAAAAAGCCCCTCTCCCTCTGACTTTCTGACTGAGAATTGTTACCTTCTGGAGGCCTGCATGAAAAGCACTCGCCAGAACTCAGACCCTTTCCTGGCAGATCCATCCCCACAATACAAGAACTCCTGGCGGTGGCACTGCCTTTGCCCTTTCTCCTTGGCCACCCTATCCAAAGGGTGCTGGCTGCTGGATTGGCCATGGAAACTAAATGTTTCTTTCCTCTCACAGTGTGAAACCCTTTTGGTACAGAGTAAAAGATGTTGGAAAGGGGCGATGCAGGAGGAAGTACCAACTATTATTGATGATATGGTGTCCGGTCTGTGGCTGGAAACTTCCATGCCTCAGGGCTGTTTGTCCAGGTGTTTTCATAAACATCTCTGTTCACAAACAGTTTAGGAAAACCCATCCCAAAGCATGAAACGCAGGAGCTCAGCCTGCTAGAATTAAACAAATAGTGGGCTGCGGCCAGACAGTGAGAAGCAGGTGATAAAAAGGAATTTCCCCTTGAGTCCATTTGTCCTGTTGCCAAACAGAATGGCTCCTTGCAGCCATCAGCTTGGCTTCTGCACGGCGAGGAGTTCCCTGTGCGTGTTGTGGATGTTTGCACTCTTGGACACTTAGCTGCTTCCTGAAGACAGCCCAACTAGAGAAAAATCATCTAGCAGTCATTGCTAACTCAGA
The DNA here is from genome assembly GCF_003343005.1 of Rhea americana. Taxonomy (NCBI): domain Eukaryota; kingdom Metazoa; phylum Chordata; class Aves; order Rheiformes; family Rheidae; genus Rhea; species Rhea americana. Next base: position 1,004,940 of record NW_028186116.1, read on the forward strand.
TTTTTTTTTTCCCGTAAAGGTGMTATGTTAAAGTCCAATATTTTTAGCAGTTTTTTCAGTTTCTTTTAATAAAACTGTTTCCTTGGCTGAACCTTGGCATAGATTCTAAAATGTCTTTTATGTTTATTTGCTGTGTCATGCTTTAGTTTATATAAGGTTGTTAAATGAATGAATAACTGTTGCAAGATATAAGTGGGTATGTGTTAGATGATTATAAGCACATTAGTGGAATGAATTATGTATGCAATTACAAGAAATTATTGATCTATTGGGTTCTAATCATGCAATTACTCATCAAATGATCTATTTCTCCTTTGTTAACCCTTTGAAACCTGCTTACAAAGGGGTCTCCTGTATAAATTGTGACAAGTGGAAGTAAATGTTTTTGCTGATGTCATGCTAACTCTTTTGGGTTTCATGATAAACCTCGCACAAATCTGTGAATTCTGCAGGGATACAAATGCCAACAGATAAATAATTAGAATCTATAAAGTAACAAATCCTCCTGACACGCGGTGCTGCAGCTGAAATTGCAGGGCCTAAACCACACACCCTCTTGGGTCAGCGGAATGATTCCCACTGCCCTGCATGGGCTTTGTTCCAGGCATCTGGCAAGAATGCTAATGCCATGTTTTTGTTAGTGAGCATCAGCTCGACAGGACAGGACAGGAGAGAACAGTCAGCAAAATGCTGTTCCTGCGAGAGAGCTTAGGAAACCTCTCCAGTTCTGTCAAGTTGTGCTTCTTCCTGGTTTTTATTTCGCCTTCATTGATTCATCCATTGCAAAAAAATRGGTCTGTGCTGAGCTCTTTCAGAGTTTACTTATGGAAACAGCTTAAAACCCTGCCTCCAGGGACCCAGAAAGGTTTGTGTTGCTTTCAGTAGAATAATGTAATTCCTCATATTTTATTAACCATCATAACCACAAGTCTCTAGCCATTAATATATCCACATACAGATTTTTTCTGACTTTCCAATTATTCCAGCGTCTTGTACAGCGCTGGCAGAAAATACATTTTAGCATAGTTAGTTTGTTCGGTGCTGTACAAACCTCCCAGTGCATTAAATACCAGTACAGACACAATAAAGAGTATGCAACCAGTATTCCAGAAGACCGCAACCTCTTGTGAAACTCTACAAGCTTGGCAGGCTTTTTGATTAGCTACTTGTGTTTTCCACAATTCTCTTAGTCCAGATAAATCCTGAGCACCCACCTTTGGTCATATTAAAAATTATAGAAACTATTCAAGAGATTTACTCTCCATAAAAACTGTGTGACTGTTATGCCAAGTTGTTGCATTTTTCTGACTTTTTCTTTAATGGGTGATAAAACTGATTGACTCTCCAGCTTTAGATGACTTCACAGAATACTAGTTGGGGTGAGATTGATTTTTTTCCCCCACTTTTTTATGCAGCAAGCACCTGACGACTTTTAAGTTACGAATTTTGAGTTAAATTATGAACCTTTTAGTTTTGCATTACGAGAAGTATCTGAAACCTGATTTGCTACATCAAACCACATTAGTTGTGTTATGTTATTTTCTAAAAACACATTTCAGAGAAATAACTCCAATCTGTGTTGCATTTTATAGAGCAAAATAATTGAATGGCGGCTGTTTGTAATTTTAGCAATCTCTTAACCTTAATCATATTTAATGGCTTTTCTCTTCAGGCTAACAGGAGGGAAAAAAACATATTTCAGCTCCATTATATAACAGCACTACAGTAATGCACTCCTGTCTCTGGCAGGCACTGTAAATTCCTGCTTTCTGAATTGTTGGTTCAGGACAATCATTCAGCAGGGAATTACTTTCTCATCTATGAAATAAATGAGATGTTAAACTAGTTTTCTGCTTCCTGTGGTACAAATGTGGCAGTGTTCAGACCTGGGGAAGGTGAAAACAAATGCACAGCTCCCATTATGTCAGTAGAGAATGTTGAAAAGAAGCTGGAGTGAGTCGATCGATGAAATATCCAGGCAAAATAAATAAATCAAGCAAAATCAAAGCAGTCCAAAAAAAGGCCATGTGCTTGCAAACATCTCGTACGTGAGCCTGGATGTTACCCAGGGTAATGTGCCAGCTTTTGTGCAAAACCAAAGGAAACTTAGCTCGGATGGCTGGAAGGTGCTTTTGTTGCAGTCTATTTTAGCGTTCAAGGCACAGTACTTCTACCAGCAGTTTTCCCCTCTGCTTTGTGCCCAGGCTGGACTTTTCACATCACAGTCCCTCATGTCCACCTGAGTACAGAGTACACTGGTAAGGAGTTGAGATGCTTGTTAGATGGAGCTCTCAGACTCAAGACAGATATGAACCAGCTCCAAAAAGATTTAGCAGAGGCAGTGTCCTCCGCTGCATGTCTAGTCCCTGTCGACACCAGCACCATAGCAGGGCCTTAKCTCTCAGCCACAGACCAGCCTGATGAGCCTGTGGTCCTATGAARCACTTGGACTGCTTGCTCAAACAAGTCTTGTCCATCTTGTCCATTGCTTGCTGTGCTGGGAGAAGCAAGACCTTTGACAAGTCTCCGTCCTCTTCTGTGGTTGTCTGGGTGTGGTGCTTTTTAAATTCTCCTTAGAGGACAGTTCCTGAGATTCAGCTGTTTTATGTCTTGGTCCCAGAGCTCTGAGCTGAGGTCTTGTCTGTTGGCCCTTTGTAAGCCCAGACATCTAGCCTAAGATCAGTGTGCAAGAACTTCAATGCTGGGCAGCTTTGCATAAATGAAAATCAGAATCATTACTGATTGATTTATTCTTTAATATTGAATTCGGAAACCAATAGGTCTCAGATGGTTTTTCTTTTTTTTGATCTTTCTGTCCTTCCTTGACTTTTTAAGGTGGTATCTGCTGGAGTGATGAAGAGTTTCGTGTTTTTTTTGTTATTTGTATATTTTATATAGCTGACTGAGTTAGAAACACTCCTGTGTTGTTACCAATTAAAATTTCAATTGCCTTTGTAATTGAAATATGTTTCACGGATGAATGTATAGAACTTCTTACTAGCATGTGATCATTGCCCAGTTGTTTTCAGACAGTTTCGCTCCAAGATAACGTAAGGAGCAGACAGCACACTTGCAAATTATGAAATCACCAGGGTGCGCAAAAAGGCCGGCTCCCATTTTCAAGGGTGACTACTAGAAAAGTCCATGGTTAAAAGAGCAAAAACCACTCTCTCTCTCTCTTTTTTTTTTTTTTCCTTTTTTTTTTTTTTTTTTT
>NW_028186116.1:1008173-1027881 GCF_003343005.1 Rhea americana
GCAGTGTTTCTTTGAGGTCCAGAAGCTAAGAAACAGGAATATTCTGAGCACAGACCAGCCAAAGTCCTGTTTCTCCTGCAGCTACTACTGGCTGGAAGGATGCATGGTAAAATATCCAGCTATCATTTCAGAGCTTGAATGTGAATGGAAAAGAAATTAACTTAATAGTTCCTATTTGTGGGCCAGATTCTGCCATCCTTTGCTTATGCCATCTATTACTTCTGTTCTCTGGGCAGTCCTGTTGAGAATTACTGTACCACAAGGAGGAATAAACAACCGTTGTGTCTCAGTGCAAGTAAGGCGGTTAATTTTTCCTGCTGGAGCTCTGTTGTTCTGAAACACTCTCCCATTGTACTCATGAAAAATGTTAGTATAATTGTGGGTCCAGGCAGCAAATAAAATGCATGAAGGTGATAACTGCAAGAGACAGAGTGTGTGTGTGGTCATATTTCCTCACCCTGGCCTTCGAAAAAATGTCCCCTTTTTCCCCCCTTGCAAGATATGAGGGAGCTAAATGAGTGACAGAGCAATATCCCTGACACTATGCAGAATTCTCTAAGAGATGGCAAACCAGAAAAGAGTAAAAGAAATCTCCCTGAATTTCTGGCATCTCTCATTTGGAATATTAATGCTATTTTAACAGTCTTTTATGTTCCATTTCTATAGATGGATTTTTTTAAATGATGGCATTAAAAAGAAAGATGCTCCCCCCCCCAAGTTTCTGGCGCACATCAGAGCAAGCTGCTAAGGAGGTCTTTCATATATAATACACAGTAATGGTTCCTGAAATCAATCCGTACCATAGAGAAGTCAATAAACAGATCTGACATGATGCTGTGTCACATTAGGCTGTGGAGCACAGTTCTGACAGGCGCATTAGAGGCTGGGGCTAAAGAATGGGATTCCTGGGAAGAAGTAATTTGGGAGGGTGAGACAGCTGTGGCTGTGTCTGCCCGGGGATGGTACTTTGCAGGCTGTTGTTCTAAACTAATTGAAGAGGTGATAGATGTGTTAGCACAATGCTCAGGGCTGGTGCAAGGTAACCTGGCGTGCAGGACCCCGCTCTTGTTTACCCTACCCTTTCCTCTTTTCTGATGCTGGGAAAGGGGCAGTGGAAAGGGATGGTCTTCTAGAGGGCTCACCCTGGAGACCCCTGAAGAGGCAGCTTGAAAGGTTGCTGGAAGGCACAGCTGGGCCATGTTTGGAGAGTTAATCATCACCTTCCCTTGTTTTCAGGGGATTTATGAAGAGAATGACAGTGGAGAACAGACAGGACAACTGGTGTTTTTTCCCCTCCTTTGCTTGGAGTCCTAGATGCAGTGACCTGCATGGACTTAGGCTTCATGAAGCCGTTTTGTTTGAAGCCCTTAAAAAGGCACAGAGTCCTCCTCTCCTCAGTATCCTAGCTCTTGGGATTGCATCAGACACGAGAGCTTCAGTCTTAGCTGAACCTGTGTGACTTAGGTAAGGGCGAGGGAGATCGGAGGAGAAAAAAATGCTTGAAACTTTTCATTTTCTTTTTTTCCTAAAAGATCAAAATTCTCAAAGCTGGTTTATGTATTTGAAGATTTCCAATGCTTAAAGAAAGCATTTCCTTGCAAAGGAAAAATCATTTTGCAGTAAATGACATACTGCCGGTTATGTTCTGATTTTTCTAAACTGAAACACCAGTGATGAGAAAACACTTGGAAATGAGACAGTGCTTACCAGCTCTCCTCAGAACTGTTCTGGGTCAAGGACTTTCTCATGTTCTGCTTGCACAGCACAGAGCACAAACAAGCCTGAACTTGGCTTCGCAACTGGGACAAGTCAAGCMTAAGGGTCCCCGACAAAGAAATCCGAATGGGGCAGACTTTCACGGGGAAGACATTCGTACTTAAAGCCGTGTGCTCTAACTTTGAGGCTGCCTAGCCACATGCTGTATTGCAGTATGCCGCGGTCTTGTAAAAGACCTTGCCTTGGCCTTCTGTGCAAGAAGTTAGGCAGAGCAGCACAGGCAAGAAGCCAAGCCCTGAGAAGGTGGCAGTAAAACTCCTTCTGAGAGCAAATCTGAGTGAGTGATTTGCAGGGAAAGTTTGAAGGCAAAATACCAAAACAAATAGAAGTATATCAGAAATGAGACTAGATGTCTGGACCCTCCTTAAAAGTTAATTATTTAGTCATTCTGAGGGGGTTCTTAAGTGAAAGTCTGAAACTGTGAAAGCAGCAAAGGGCTGCAGCATCCTTCACTCCCAGTTGGTTTCCATTCCCTTCACTCTCTGCCCCCTGCTCCTCATAACTCCTTAACGCTCAGTAGCATCTGATGCCTTGCTGAAGGAAAATGATAATTGCCTTTTTATTCATTTCAATAGCATCATGAAACATTAAAATCAGATTTGGTTGGTCACATAGGAGTGTCATCCTTCAGTGATTTGGTGTGCAAGAGCACACAAGAGGGTTTCTCCCACTGCAGGCAGAAGGCATTATTAAAGAAACTAATCATTAAAAAAAATAGTACAAATAACCTAGTTGTCTGGTGAGCCTAATGGCTTTATTTTCCCATTCTCCAGTATAATGAGAGCAGTCTGGGCTGCTTGAATCTGCCTCTCTGAGAGCCTAATTGTTTTTAAATGTCTTTGCTAACCACTTCACATAGAGCCCATAAATCTGTTTTTGGGTAACTGAGAGCCAAGCTTCTGAGCTCCCTTTTAGGATGACACATTTGTGTGTTAATTAAAAACATGCTTAGGAAGATGAAATCCTTCAGTCTTTTAACGTACAATTGTTTGCTGTGTGCTGAAGCACGGTCTGAGTGTTGGGTTTCTCTCTGCAGCAGCTGGGAGAAAGCAATGCAAATTATCCTGAGCAACAGAATGACCACCTACAGGGTCTTAGCAAAAGAAATGGTCCCAAACAAATGTTGAGACATTTTTTTCCTTACTGTGATGTATCTGCCCTTATTTTGAAGAAGTCTTTGGAGATTTGGTACTTCTAGCTACCACATGTACCGCTGCAATTTGTTTTCCTTCTAGGTCATTCCATCATGATTATGACGACAGAGAAGGTTGCTTTATTTAATGGTGCCCTGTGGCATGACTGCAAAGATCCCTGAACTCCTCTGCTATTTCTAGACATATTTCTTCCTAGAAGGTAGGTTCTTTGAAGCTGAGCTGCAAAGAAAATCTGAAGCAGGTAAGATGAAGGGACTGGGTAAAATATATTCAGATTTTCTAAAACTTGAATAGAACTCTATAAAATGAAACCATAGAGGTAAATAATGAGAAAGGGCATTCAGCCCATCACCTGATTATCTCCAGATAATGCACAAGTGTTTCTCTAAGGTCTGCCATTGAGGACTTTGTCCACATTATTTACAAATTATTTAAATACTTGTGGTGTCTAATGAGAGTTGTGCTTTTCACAGAAATGTCAATTTTTCTGTAGAAAATCAGAAGTATACAGATGTGGAAATACTGCAGCAGTTCTTCCTGGGAGCTGTTTAGCTCTCGCTCTCTATACTGAGCYTCCTTGTTGGACTGCAGTGCCTACGCTACCAGTTCCCGGTGTGTGATGCCAGTGCATGACAGTAGTTGCGTAGTCTGGTTAAGGAGCTTGGACATACTCGTGCATGGTAGAATTTTAGTACAAGAATATTTTGATGGTCTATCTTTGACAAACTTGCCACAAAAAATATGTCTTGCTTGAAAAATGTCCTTTAGATGAAATCTCTGTTTTCTATTAAAAACAGCATTGACTGGAGATTTTCAACTAGTCCTCTTTCTAAAACTTCTTCTGAGTGGTTATTCTGCTGCCTAATAGAGCATGTTAGGAAACATTTCTCAAAGATCAATACAAAATGCCCTATCCTTGTTTAATCTCCTGTATCACTCTTAGCTCTTTCCCTTTGTGCCACTCCAAGCATTGCTGCCTCTTCTTCGTGGCTATTACATCCAGGGAACCTTTGAACATGATTGTCAGGTGCCCACCACCTTGCTGTTTCTTTGCCAAGCTATGTAGATTTAGAGCTCCCACTAGGCAGCTTTTTCATTGCATTTGTTAAGACTCCTTCAAACTGTCCACACCTTTCTGGCATTCTCTTCTCTGGCAAATGGGCTTTGGGGGATGTGTTTTACTCCGTCCTTTAGCCCAAGGGATGGGCAGGGGTTAAATACTGGGCATGTTGTTTGTCATGCACTTGAAAGAGAGGAGCAGCACACACCCCATTGCTAGCCAGCTGGCAGAGCGCGTTCTCCAAAGGAGCTGTGTCGAGTGTGGGGACTGGAGAGGGGAGCAGCAGCAGGGAGAGATGGCATGGCAGGCAGCAGCCATGAGCCGGGAGTGCAGCAGAGTTAACCAAGACAGCATCTCTGGTAGCATCTGCCCAGTGGCTCTGGAGCCGCAGCTGGTTTCTAGAGATCAGGAAGCAGGAAGATGAAAGGAGAGAACATTTTACCTGTAAAAAAGAAGTGGGAAAGAGTGTAATAAAAGCAGATGTCATTTYTAAGTGCCAAGCTCCCACTTTTCAGCTCTGTGAAGGAGATCTCGAAAAAATGACAAATTTACCGCTTAGAGCTRTTGGACAGGAAAGCAGCCCTCGCACAGAGAGTGCTTGAGGAGAACCTAGAAGTAAATACACAAGGGCCATGCAGAACATAATGAGAGGTCATAAAGAAAGGGTGTTTTGAGAGAGGGCTCTTTTTGTAAAGCCTCATTTTGTTTTCAGGCTTTCAAGAGTGTTGTTTTCATGGGACAATGCTGTTGAACATTGGTGTCCAAAACACTAGTCTGGGGAACATGGGTAGGCTGCTCAGCTCCCTAGAATGCCTCAGGAAACTAAGCAGCCAGGCTCAGATACTCTGATGATTTAAATACAGAAAAGCTCGATGAGAGAAAGAAATGTTGAAAGATTTTTTTTGAAAGGTGGAGATGTGGCCAGACAGAGGCGGTGGCTGTATTCCAGCCTTACTCACTTGCTGCATATGGATGAAAAAAAAAATCTGTCTAAAAGAAAATACTCTGAAAGCTCTGGAAAGTTTTAGTGACTAGAAAGGTGCCGATGAGGGGAGAGAGAGAGGTAGAGAGTTAAAATTGGCTCTCAAAAAATATGTTGCTTCTGTGGTTTTTGAAACAGCTTGATTTTTGATCTTAACAATGTAAAATCTAAGTTACTTTTCGAAACAGAAAATTATCTCAAACCAAACTCAGAATACCTTTGTTTTGAAAGTACCTCATTCTGGTGATTTAAAATTTTTTTACTTTAATTTATAAAGGAGGAATTAGTTAAAAAGAAAAAACTTGGAAACAAGTTCAGGTTTAACAAGTCATCATTTTTAATGGCTAAAAGTCCTCTGCAGCTTTATTGCTTCATCTGCACAGAGACTCACCATGCTGAGCAGAGATGGATGGTTTGTAAATGTCATGAGGGCACTTACTTCTAATCCCTCCAGGCTTATTGAGTTTAAGTGCCCAAACMTTCATTGGCTTTGGTCTGGTGGAGGAGAGATACTAAGCTGCTCCTCTTTCCTTACCTACCTACAGGTAACTCCCGTTACCTTCTGTGTTTTGAATGGTTGTTCCTCAGCGCCCAGTAAAATGCAATGGCAATAGTCAGTACGCAGAGCTCTCCCTCAAAGATCTCTGACTGGAAGCATGTGCCTAATAATTGCTTTCAGGTATTTGGAACATGAGGGAAACCATTTCCCAAATCTTTCCAGGCAGCCRGAGGACAAATTAGATCAGAAGAGGAAAAGACACTTAAAGTTTCTCTCTCAATTTTCTGAGCTGGACATCAGCTGGTGTAATTCTGTTGACTCCAGTGGAGCTGTGTCAATTCAGTGGAGCTACATTCATGTACGAGCTGAAGATCAGGGTCTCCACTGGAGTTCCTACCCATGGCATGTGGAGAGACTGCAGTAGCAATGTATGTCCTGCTGGGCTAATCCAGAACAGTGATGCTTGAAGGGCTATATACTGCATTCACCAAACAAGTGTTTTCAAGAGGACACGAGCAGAGAATTGTATCTTACTACTTCCCATCCTCTCTCTGAGGCTCCCTGACGTCTCCCAACCATAGGGGAGTGGCCAGTTGTTTCGGCTACTCTGATAACATTCTGTATCAATTTAAAAAGCACAGGTCCATCCTTTAATTAAATTTGCCCTGTGTTTTCCCCTGTCGAATTAAATGACATCCAAAGTCTGTTGCAACCTTGAACTTTGGGCTGAATTTGGCCTCAAACAGCCTTAAAACATCACCTTTTTCTATCTATGTGCTGAAATTTCTCCTCCTCGGAAGCCAAAATATTAACTGTATCTGTTTCAGCACAATTTTTATTCAATTGCCCCTCTACCTGAACTGTGAGATAAAGCTAATGCAAAGAAATGTAAGTCAGGCACGACTTCCAAACAGTTTTCTTTTAAGCAGCCCATTATACATTAACCTGCAAGACGATATATTTTAAGAGAACCTTATTCATCACCTCAGAAAAGTCAAATTAACATAATTTCTGGAAAAGAACAATAGGGAAAAATGTTAGTCACTGTTGATTGAACAGGTAAGTTTCAGTGGCATGATCTGTTGAATATTCATACTATATTGTTTTTGACATTTAAGAACTCAATTATCAGTTGACTAATCAGTCTTTTACAGTACGTTATTTTTGTGATGGAAAATGAAGCACTGATAAGCCTCAAGGGGAATACTATTCAGATAGGCCTTTTTTTTCTTTTTAAACACAGGGTTTTTCTTTATTAAATGGATTCATTTAACACTTGTACTAGCAAGTGAGCGACAGCCTTCTAGCAGGGTGGGTAACTTTTGACCAGGCTTTCCAGCAYACCTTGATTTAAATTCACAGCATCTTTCATACTGAAGTCCAGAGATAGGACATTACAAGGGCTGGACTAGCAGACAGGTGCTTATAGGTATTCTTAGTTATTTAGAGCATGAAGGGAGGACTAACCCAGTGGTTAGTTCAGAAGTTTCTTAACCCTTTGGCTGGTTGCATGATCTGAGGCAGATACTCTTGAGAACCTTTGGATACTGTGCTTTGTATGTGCATGCATGCATGTGGATGAGCACACCAGATCTGCTCCTCATTTTCTTTGTGAATTGTGACAATTTACTTCTCCTTTCCAAAAGTTCTTTGGCAATCTAGACTGCAAAATCTTCAAGGCAGTGACTGCCTCTTTCTCCCTGTGTTTGTTTGCAGCATCTAACACAATGGGGCTTCTACAAGCATTATAGCCTCTAGGTTGTACCATAGAACTAACTGACAGTAATAACAGTTAACACTGGCAAAACAGTGGCTAATAAACTTCATGCTGCTTTCTACTAGAGAAAGAATCCCTGTGCTCAAGTGGGAAGAGTCTGTGTTTAAGGAAGCAAAAGGATCCTACTCCCAACTTCTCTACGTAGCTTGAAAGATTTTTGCTTATGCACTTGAACCTTTACCTAAGCTTTCTTGCATGCTTGGTTTGAGTGTAGTCCTGCACTCTTATCAAGGAAGACATTACATTATCTACAGCACATATGGCACTATATCCATACTTGTCTTCACTTGATTTAAGGTCAGGATATGGACACAGTATTGTAGGGATAAGGGAATCCTTCATTTATCTTGACTGAACAAACTGGCTGAGCCGATTTGCTTTGCTTCACACTTACGTAGTATTTAAACATACACCAGTGTGTACCTAAAAGTATCAAACTGGTGAATGAAGTGAGCTTTCCTGTCGCATGGGAAGCCAATATGCATACTTTGTTTTTCTCAGCTAGAGAATTACTTGAAAAGCTGCAGTCCTTCTCACTAGGCCACATGCAGTAACTCAGAAGACTGCAAAGTTTACTTTTTGTTCTGAAAACTTACTTTCATAACTTTTCAATAACTAAGCTGTTCCGTACGAGAGTGGAACTATGCGAAAGTGTGGTGTGTAAAAACATAGTTTATTCTGCAACCAGTCTTTGTTCTTTGCTCCTAATTTGAGGTGATGTGCTTAAGGAAAGGATTGGAAGAATGTGAACAGTGATCCTAAAACTTGACTGGTTCTAGCCTTTATGTTGAGAACTGTATTGGGATAAATCTCGATGGTCTCAGACTTGTTCTTCTTTGTTCAAGGGCAGTGAAACCTCACTTGAAGGATCAAGGCAAAGTAGACGGGGACACCTTGCTAAAAATATGTATTCTGCCATTAAGAAAACAATGCCTTGTCTCCCCCCTCGTCTATTATTTTTCTACTCACCTGAATATGGTAATACCTCTCTTCCTGAAGCTGCTTCTGCTAGTTGAAAGGAAATATTACAGGGCATCCTTTTATGCAGATGCTAAGATGACTTTGCCACGATTCCCTGGGATTGGGGAATTCACCACTAACCATAACAGTTACAATAACTGTCAACTTTAATAACTTTCTGGGATTAAGTTTTGCTGTGAACAGCTGAAGTGGAAGGTAAGGAGGGAGGCTGCTGAAGCTATAGGGTCAGTCTTCCCAACTGTACAGATTTGTAGAACACTAATCAGAGATGAAACTTACAGTGAATGTCATTCTTCATTCCTCCCTCCAAGCTGTGGGGCCAGTGCTTTAATGTAATGGAAAGGATGAAGTTGTTTTCAGAATTAAGACTTTGGTGTGTATTCTCTTTTAAGCTTCCTCTAAGAGTGGCTTAGAGACAAAGAACCCAGGGTAAGGACAGGAAGAGGCCTAGGCTTTAAATCAGTATGTCTCAATCCATTTATACCAGTGGTGCATTTAGCCAGTCTTGCATTACTGAGAGTTCACAGCTAGAACAGAGTATAACATCAGTTCTGCATTTCTGGGGCTATAGGAACAGGTGACTGGGACCAGACTGCAAGGGGTTTGCAACCTTTCGTTTTCACTTGATGGTTCTGGTTCAAAACAGCAGTAATCCCAACAACGACTGGTGACGATTATAAATTAGCTTTCCATCATTCCAAGAAATATGTTTGTTGTTTGTTTTTTGATTAAAATGTTGAGGGTTTTTTTAAACCTTCTTGTCTGAGTCCACAGGGTATGGCTGGGTCACATTTTTCAAGCTCTGCAGCAGTGACAACGGCATTCGCTTGTACTTGTTTCCATCTAGGAACTGGACTCAGGAAAGAGTGTGTAAAATACTGTGCAGTTTATGGCAATACGACAACATGGCAACACTGAGATGAAAGAAAGTCAGGATTTTGGTATAACTGGGGACTCTAAATGAGCCTTCCAGCTCCACATTAATTTGGACTTGGGTGAAAAAGGGTTGGGCACCTCAGTTAATCATGAATGTTTCCAAACTTTCTTGAAAACAAGAAAGGGACAGGATCTGTCTGAGCATTAATCAAGACTCCAAACCCTGTCCTTTTCTTCTCCGTATCTCTTTTTGGAATACATTTTGGAAATCAAGTAATAATCTTTATGTAATTTACCTCTTTCATTGCACAGCTCAGGGACCAGATTTCCACTTGATAGATTATTTTGACATATTTACTCATAGCGACGTCTGTCTCGGCAGCATCCATATAAAAAACTCAAACTTTAAATTAACGTGTAGGGATTGTGATTTTTGCCTGCAGTTGAGCAGTCTCTTATATTATCTTTTTATTTATATGTAGGCCTAAAACTGTAACTACAACAAAATAGCAACTACATTTTTCAGAGCAAAAGCTGAGGCTTTGTTGAACACTGAGGTTCTATTTCAGGCAATTCAGCTGGGCTATCCCAAATGACTAATCCAACTGTAGATTTTAAATTTTCTGCTAATGGCGCTGTGATCACAAACCTGAGGACCTGCTGGTGCTTCTGGAATCTAATGGTGAGGCCAGAAGAGTGACAGTCTGTCACCTTGCCCTGATATCATTAGCTGTGCAGGAAGAGGTGCTTTTAAGGTTCTCCAAACAGAGAGGTGTACTTTTGTTGGCGCGTGTGCTCTATGTCTATCTCAAGGCCCCCCTCACTCTTCCCTGCTTCCCTCTAGAAGGCCTGTTGACCTGTTCATGAAGGCTGTGGGCTTGTGATGGACTTAAACATCTGAAAATACAGAAGTGCATTTGAATTTGCCAGTGTTATCCTGGATCTTCGCCCAGTCAGTCAGCACCAGGAGAAAGCGGGCATTAAACACTATGACCTCAGAGTGGTAGCAGCTGACATTGAATTTGCAGTCATAAAAGAGTCTCCAGCAATGAAAGATAATGTAGTCTGGCCAATGGAATTATTGTATATGTAGTTGTGAATGGAAACACCTTTCCTAGTTCCAGCTGGGACTTCAGCTACTCTGAACTTGGGACCTGACTTGTGGGCAAGTTCTTTTTGACTTCTCCCCAAACCTGTAAGGAATATTAATGCCAATGTTTAATCACTGAGAAAGCTAATGCGTTGTGTTATTTGAAAAGCTTCCTGAATACAGATTTGCCCAAGAGGCTGGCTCTTTCTACGCCTAGCTGTACTAACGCGAACGAATTGCTTTGACAATGGCCTTGATGATTTTTATCCCTGCCTTTGTGGGGAAGACAATAAACAGGTACGTAAGTGGTAAGTGGTAGGGAAGGATGTGCAGACTTACACATAAAAGCTGGTCCTTGACTAACATTTCACTTTAAGTCTATCATGGCGATGAAACATTTTGCCTGTACAATTACTTCGCTGTTCTTCTGCACTGGCTTAAGGATGCAAAGGGTGGGGGTAGGAGGACTYGGACAATTCCCTACAGGTTTATTTTAATCTATGGAAGAAAGAAAGCACATTATTTCACCTTCTTGGAATGTGACAGGTATTAATAACCCTATTAAGAGCAATACTGTTCAGCTCTATTTAAGCAGGCAGTGCCTGAATGATTGCTGGGAAGCAGGAAGGCTACACTGACTTACAAAGTTAACAAGATGTTGTGTTGCTAAACCTTGTTTTTCTTTTTTTTTTTCTTTTTTTTTAAACAAGCTATGCTAGGTTGCAGGTCAGATCAATTAGAACACAGACCCCTCCATCACTCCTGAGGAGAGGGGAAAAGGACATCTGCTAAAGGGTTTCTTAAGATTTTTAAAATAAGCTGCGTCTTTTACACTCTTGCTTATCTCACTCTCTTAGAAGCCTACTGTTTTTATTACAAAGCTTAGCCCTCTGACACACAGCCTTGTTTTAAGTGGGTGGTTGTGAGTGGGAAAGATGGGTTTGCTGGGTGGGTGCTTAGGTCCCTACTGCCATGCATGTTTGCTTTTTTAGAGGTGCTTTGGGCACTGCAGCTGTCAGCCACGGTTTGCTGCACTAACATTGCTAGTGGCACTGCAGCAGCATGTTCTGGCTTGTTTTTGTAGGGTGCTGTGGACATGCTGTGCTATAGCTTATTTGTCAGRTTGCTAAGATCACTGCAGATGTGTATGTGAGCTTGTTGTTGTTGGGTTAGTCATGAACAAAGGGGGAGAAAAGGCATCAGGGACTAGCTTGGTGAAAGAGCCAGAAGAAGCCGGAAAGCCTTAGGCAATTCTTTCTCTCCTCCCTTCCTAGTTTCTATAGGGCTGCATTTGCTCATTGCAACTGTTCATGTTGGTTTGTTATTTAGGGTGGCTGATGAGTGATGCAGTTGGACAAGGGGTTAGTTACTATCAGATTGCTATGCGGGGCACGCCAGCTTCTTATTATGAGCGTGCTTGTCAGGGCTTGGTATTTGTTTCATTTCTTTTTTTAAAAAAGAGAAAAAAACAGCATTATATCTTGGGGTTTTCTCTTTGGGAGGAAAATACCAAGAATTATAATTCTTTTTAAAGCCTGTATTATATCTACATCCATGTATATGTGCAACTATTCCTTTATCTCACATGAGAATAATGATGTCTAGTTGTACAAAACTTGAATAATTCATCAGCATAAACACTTTGTGCCCAGAATACAATGATTCTCTCTATAAAATGAAAACAAACGCAGAAAAATGTTATCGAATAATTAGATTTCTCAGGTCACTGGACAATTTTAGGAAGCAGTTTTTAAAGGCCTCAGGACATGTCTTCATTTTGATAAGCAGGGATTTCCAGAAGTTGCTCTGGTATGTGGTGCTACTAGGAGCAAACTGGAAACTGTAGCAGGTCTGCAGCCTGTGGTGGGGCAGCTGGAAGGTGTTCCCGGCCTATAAGGCAAAGAGCTAAGAGGCTTGTCAAAGGAGCCGGCCTCCCTGACTTGCAGTAAGCCGTTAGGCATTGCATGGCAGCCGGTGTTGCCGGTAGAGCTAATGGCAGGAGACCCCTGATACTCCCAGGGTGGGAGCTGGGGAGTATACCGGCAGTGGTGGAGAGACAGACGAGCTTGGTTTGGTTTGTGTTTGGATCAAAAGCACTTATTTATTTATAAAGCTGAGAGAAGGCGATGTTTTCTTCTTCTAGCAAGGACAGCAGCTCCCTGGTTAGTTAGACTGCTGGATGGAGCATGCAGAGCTCTGGATTTTAATCGTGGCTTTGTACATGTGGGATGATCATACTTATTGCTCTGGGGGCCTCAGCATCCTTCCATGTATGAGAAGGGACAAGGTTTTCTTAGTCTTTTAGCAAACTCAAGACTGTTTATGAACTGTTATAAAATTATCAGATAGGAAGTTCTTCAGAGGAGAATGATTAAGGCTATTTAAGGGACCCTCTGTCCTTTGGGCAGAAAAAGCCTGTCCAATGTCTGGCATGGAATAAACTAGCTGTGATGAGGTTGCTGCTTTTATGTCATTATTTAATTTTTCAATATTTGTGCAGCCTCTGAGCAGTCTTCACTATCACTCACATGACCAGAAAGCAGATATAAGATACAATTAATCAGGGAGAGAACAACTTGCACTAGGACAAATGGCAATATGAAGTGTAGGGTAATGGAAAAATACTTCTTTCTCACCTGTTTGACCAGGAAGACTCAGCAAAGAGATCTGGACTGCTCTRGCTAGTAGATATGGCCATTTCAGCACTATGCTGTGTGATTTTTTTCTTTTTCTCTCTTCTATCACATAACTTTTCTTTTTTTAAATACATTTGTGCTTTATTTCAAACAAGGAATGCATTAGTTAGGCCTGGCTACCTCCTCTCTTTCTAGAGAATAAAATAGGCACCTTTCCCCCTGMAAATATGTTTATTGTGTGGTAAGGAATCAAAACGCTACTTAATCCTGAAGATTAAAACCTCGTGTTATCTGGAGACTCTTATTTGAAACACTTATTTTCTTTGCGTGATTCTTTTTTGATCAAAACATTTGTCTGTTTTTCTTGTCACAAACCAGATCCCTTCATACTGATCTCAGGGCTATTTCTCTGTCACATTTTACCACTCTACAGAAAGAAGATATTAAGCAAAATAGCATTCTTAGAAGCAAGAATTGCTATTGTTAGCAAAACAATACCTGCAAAATAATTTCCTCCCGACTGAAGCCTCATTTCTCATAGCAGCTAGAAAGGAGGGAAAATTTATTAACTAGTAGTAGGGCTGACGGCTACTTCTGACCGCAAAGTGAAGCCTTCTGGAAGTGCATGGCTTAGATGATTAGGGGGAGGGTAAGAGAGGTTTCGAAACAGTAATGATACGTCCTGAATTGTTCTTATCCCATCTCATGAGATGTGTAAGATATTTCATGGATAAAGCTAGAGCTAGATGACATTTTCAAATGAGGAAAAAAATGAGCTCATGTGTTTTAATTTTTGAGAAAATAGGGTAGAGAATTTGAAAGAAGTTCTCTAAAATGTATATGCCTTCCAGACATATTCTGGATGGATTAAAAAATTTACGATATCAAATATGGAGGGGGGAATAACTGGCAGCAAAAGAATGTTCTTGGCCACTTTTTTTGGGGGGGAGGGAAGGGGAGGGAGTCTGCTGAAACATTTTTGACAGTTCTATCTCATGAAAAATTCTAGGAAAATAGAAGAGAAGACTCCTTGAATCAAAGGCCTRTTTCTCTGGAAATGCTCTAAGAAAATGCCAGAAACAACATCTTTTGTCCATTCCTCTAAACCCGAGGCTTTTTACCTTCTTTTGTAACTTGTGTGGGAAGATGCTGGTGAGGATCACTGAGGTGTGGGTTTGCTTTGTGCTTTTCCTATTATTTCATATTGTAGTAGGCCACATCACTACAGATTTTCCAGTTCGTCAGTCAATAAAATAGAGAGTGATTCAAGTGTTCAGGAGCTGCTTTAGGATTTTGACTTACTCTTTTCAACATTAGTGTTGTCATGATTTCTGTTCTCAAATTTGAAGGATCCGAAGGTATCTGCATGCAGAAATGTCAACAGCAGAAATCAAGAGCCAGCTATAGACTGGTGATAGCACCAAAATGTTTGTGGAAGGATGCTCTTTCAGGAGAACACCAGTGAGTTTTGARTGCCCAGCCTGAATAGCCCATGCCTGTTTTACTATATTCATGGATTTTTCAAGGCCAGCGGTTGCAGTGCTGAGTACTGAGCCTGGAATATGCCATTGCATTTTTTCATAGGCACGTTATTTTGTCTAACTTCAAAGTCCAGTTACTGGACCTTCTTGTTCCCTCGCTGGAAGAGTCCCTTGATGTAGGACATCTTTTGCCAGTATTGGCCCTTAAGAGTTAACTTTGCCATTGTCCAGAAGTGTTTATCTGAAACAGGTTACAAAGTACAGATTTGGATCGATTAGCAATGCTAAATGTTTTTGCATATCCGACTCATGTAAGAAAGAAAGAAAGAATATTGATTGTGTGGGGAAAAATGTGCCTTTGTTGGGGTTATTTTTCTGACTTAAAAGGAAAAGATGTCATGCCATGCAATAAATAAGCACAGGTTCCTGGAATGGCAGAGTGCCAGACCTCAAGATTCACTGCTCATTTTTTCAACAACAACAATTAGCTTCTTGAGCTAATGAGGGGTTTCATAAGCAACCATGAATAATAGTGCTTTGAGACTCTTGGCAAGAAAGGTGTTTTGAATAATATACCCACCATGTCGTTAAAATCAAAGTAGAGACTCCTTGCACAGCAGATTCCTCTGTGGGATAGTAACACTGTGGGCAGTCAAGCAGGGAGATGGAAAGGCTGCAGGAATAACGCCCAGGTACCTAAGATCTGTGTGGATGGCTTAGGTAGTTTGGCTAAGGGTATCTCTGATGAGTCCCTAGAGGAAACAATGATCTGGTTCTGCAGATGCAGTAAGAGCTAGTGGAATACAATGGCTGTATTAGGAGATATGAAGAGACCCTTCAATTCCATTGTCAGGAAGAGTGGGAATATCAATTTTATCTTTTTGAATTAATGAACTGTAGTCTGCAACTTGCAACCTGGTTAAGAACATTATAGATTTCACCCACTTGCTGCTCTAAGAGGATTTCTGTTATCCTCTGTGTCGTCTCTGCAGGTTTCTGGGCTTGCCAAGATGAGGCTTTAGCCCTGCTCTTCTCTGCAGCCTCCGAGAATATCAAAAGATGCGCCCCTTCCTTCTCTCACCAAAACAGGGGGTTTACTCCAAGCACAGACCGCAGAGCTGGAAGCTGATCTTGTTGCAGGCTATTGCAATAAGGTAGAGGCTCAAAGAAATTTGTGGAGCTTTGCTGGTAAGTGGAAGCCTGGAACAAGTATTCCTGCAGAAATGCTTCTTGTTTCCGTTTCCCAGAATCCTTTAGCCCACTGCTGGCGTAGCGCAGTCCGCCCTGTTACACTGCCACAGCGTCGGCACAGATCAGCTTTGACAGAGTGATCTTGAGCGCAAGCTGGTCTCTCATCAGCTGCTCACGTGTGCCACAAGCAGCCAACCCATCTCTACACCACAGTTGGCTCCTAATTCTGCTGTACCCTAAGTTTGTAAATTCTGTATTTCCTATGAGTTGTTAAGCAATGTGATGCCCTGTCAAGCTGAGATTCAAGCCAGCTGTAAACTTGCTGTTTACTTTGAAAGGTGGTAAGCAAAGAGGGATTTCTAAAACCAGGGTTTGTTCAGATAAATTGGATGGAGAGACAAGCCTTTTGCTGAAGCATTAGTCATTAACAATTGTAATATGGTCTTCACTCTGTAGCATCTTCCTAAGAGCGAGGCAGCATCAGCTCTCTGATTTTAATTTTATTCATAGAGCCGCTATTACTCCATGTGGATTATGCAAGATGCATACTAATGGGTCTCTGGATTGTTTTAAGTGCAGATCTGAACCAGATACTTCCTTTCATTTTATCAGGACCTGTTGTTTTGCACAGAGGTTTGTGGAGTATTCCTTCTAATAGACTCCATTCAGATTCAGTGCTGAACCTTGCTGTATGTTTGGTAGGGGTGTGTAGATCTGTAAATACCAGGGAAATGAAGACATGGAAAAGCCTCCCTTCTAGACTGATAATTATTAACGCAGATGTGAAATTACACAGGAAGAAAGGGCCTGCTCCTGGAGGAGRAGAGCTGAGGTTAAGCTACTTAACTGAGTTCAGGACCATCTGGGTTGAGCTTCCAGCCTTGCCATGCGTTCTGTCTGCAGCCCCAGGCACAGCAGAGCACTTCAGCCCCCATGCAGCAACGTAGGACTAACAGCTCTTTCTCTGTATGTCTTATCCAGTTAGGCTGTGAACTGTGCAGGGCAGAGACCTTCTCTTCCAGTGTATTGGTCAAGTAGGACCTTAGGCCAGAAGATCCTAGTACTCTTGTAATGCAAATAATGATTAGCTGTGATAAACTGCTTTTCAAGTAGATGTTCCCCCTCTTACTCTTGAGATCTCTCCTATCTCTGTCTCCTTTGAAGCATGATCTATGCCCCCTTTAATAAGTGTAACAGCCCTAGCTGAGGACATAACAAGCAACTTCTTGACCTTCCCAGGAGGTCTATGGTCTCCTTACAGGGCACACAAACATTCTCATGCTCTTTTGGTAATTATGCTGAACGTGAGGATGTCTGCGAGGCTGCTCTGAGGGCACTCCAGCATTCACAATGCATCTGAGGTGGGAATTATTCCATTTAGCAAAGAGGATTAATGTTTCATAACAAAAGGTAATTTATTCAATTGTATGCAAAAAGGGTAGCTGTAATGGCATGTACAAAGCTTGCTTTATTTTTGTCTTTTGTATTATAACTTTAATTCCTATGAAAACACTGGTAACTCCATTGTGTACCTTTGGGGAGGACTTGACCAGTCCCAGGCTGAGTTGGATTGCCTTAATTAAACACACTTGACTTTGACGGAAGAGAAACCTGACAGGCTTTCRGAGAAATGAAGCTTAAATATCTCTGATTTCTAATAGATTGTGGGGCAGATCCAGCTGGTGTCCAGAGTGGTTGCAAGACTCCTTCATTCAATTTGTGTCAGGGCATCTGTGGCCCCACTTGTGCAGATGGACTTCACACTTGAGAGTCGTACTGGACAGCGTGGGCTGTGCTCCCTTGTGAGATGATCAGCTGGCTGGACTATCGCAGCAATCGGATTAAAATGCTGGCAGACAGGCTGGCCTAGCCTCTGTGGAGTGAACAGAATCTGCTCTTAGGCTGAATGGATTACAAGGTTCCCAGCTCTCCATCACCCCCTTATCTGGGTTTGTCACACACTCTGACCCTCACAGAGCTGTGACCAGGCTTAATTGATATTCATATTCTTTGGTGGGGGAGTGAAGGGAGCACTCGATTTCTCCAGAGCTTTCCATCCTCAAATACCTCCAAGCGCTTGATAGTTAAGGGGTGAAGATGAGGTTGACTGCAGCTGCACAGTCTTCCTGTGAACAGACTGTGATGTGCTAATCTCTCCAGAAAGTACTGTAATCTCCCTTTTTGTACCAAGAGGAGCGTTCCTAAAGATGAGCCACAGAGATCTTACTATTTTGACACACCTGTTAACCAGGAACTGGTGTGCACATCCCAGCATCCTAAATTAATTCACTTCAGTGTCCTTTTGGATGCAAGACTTGATTCCAAGTAGGGACCCATTGGCTACACAGCTAACCCCAGAGCCAGAGAAGAATATACAGTCAAGTCTGGACGTGCCAACACCTTTTTGCAAAAATGTATTTGCCCTTGTGCCTTTGTGTGCTGCTACTTTTTTGAGTGGTGTCTTTGCTGCCCACACTGTTCCTGGCATTGGGGCAGCAGTGTCCATTTCTGTCCTCTTTGGGACATACCTGTGGATTACAAGGGAAGGAAAGGAAGCAACAGGCTTGAGGGCACTAGAGTCACTCAGTTGGCACAACTCTGTGATGTGCTCTGCAGAGGACATGATGGAGTACGAGCCRTGCATCTCTGTGACCTCTTCAGCCCAGCTGTATCTCACCCAAGCCGGGTGTTACTTGCCTGCAGATTTTCAGGTGGAGTCCCATTTTACTTCCCCTCTGTGTTTCTGATCTCTGCACTCCCTTTCTGTTATCTCTCCATTCCCAGCTGCCCTCTTGACTTTTCCCACTTCAGTGGCTTCTGTGAATTTCATTTATCCCTTCTTCTAGCTTTTGAGTAAAGATACTGATAGGGTAGCAGTCGTTACTTTTCTATGTTAATACTGTGCAGTCAGGAGTCATTTTGTTGTAACTAGGATGGGCTCACGAAATAAGTAAGGGCAAATTGGTAGGAAAAGCAAATACTCTGCATCAGAGGAACCTACCTACCTGGAAAAAGCAGAGGGGCCTCTGGGTACCCAAGACCATCTTGTGCCTAAAAGTGTGTCTCYTTATTCCAACTACATCAGTTGGCCTAATAAGAGAGATTACTTATCCCTACAAATCGTGCCTCACTGTTGTAGTTAACAGTGCTACGCAACTGAAAAAAATATACATACAGTTTTTTCCACGCTGGTCTTATTTAGGTTATTAGATGTTACCGTTACAAGACAGGCCGGTTACTATCAATGTAATCTTTATTCATGGTGATAATATGGGAAGCAGTGTAGAAGGCAACTTGATTTTTCGACCTCCAGTAGCTTCTGTGTTGGCTGTTGCAGGAGCCAACTTCTGTTCCTTGATTTGTGAACTGGGCACTTTTACCCTGGAAGGTATTGAAAGAGACTAAACGCACAAGCTCACCTGTCATTTTTAAGTCACTCTCTTGACTGTAACCATCACTCAAAAGGGATTCTTTTTCCTTTTTTTTTTTCTTTTTGCTGAACAGCATGTGTGTGAGTCACTGTAGCGTGAAGCTGGAGTTCAGTGGTAACTTATGCACTGACAGTTTCTGTGGGTGTTATATGTCTCTTTAGTTTTTATGAAACCGTAGAGGGTAGAAGGCCTAGCCTGTTGTTGCTTTAGCAACTGTCATATAATATGGGTCCTGTTGTGATTGGTGCATTTCATAGCAGATCTTTACAAAGCCAGATACATGAAGATAGTTAACTTGCTGGCATTGATTCCTGAAGGAATATGTCATTTTGTGAGATCTGTCTGTTACCTGTGCTTTCACCTCTTTTCTATTTGCCTATGGTTTACCTTTAGTAAGCAGTAATAATAATAGCAATCAAGAATGTCACTGCATACAGGACTGCTTGTTTCTCACTAGTTTGCTATGGATCTAACGTTGCCTTCTGTCACACAGGATGATCTCTCGTACATATCACAGTTCCAAGATTAGCTGCATCGCTGACTGCTTTATGGTGCCTTAAACACACCTCAGTTGGGTATCAGATCTGTATCCATCAACTTTTTAGGGCAGAAACTTGTCTTTTTTCCTTCTATCCCAGGCCTAGGTTACAGCTCCAAAGATTTCCTGTGATCCTTTCACGGAATTGGGTCTACTACAATGCCTGTAGAACCATGATCTGACAGACAGTGACTGGGCAGTCACGTCTGAGAACACGTTTTTTTTTTTGTTTGTTT
>NW_028186116.1:1027896-1133589 GCF_003343005.1 Rhea americana
TTTTTTTTTTTTTTGATCTAGAACAACACGAGTACAGAGAAAGCTGCTCGTAAATAGGCAGGCAACAGCTCTGCCTACCTAGCTTGCTAGCAGAGGCTCTGGTAGGTCTGAATTTCTATTGCAGGTTTTTCTGCATTGGATTGACTATATCACATGCCTCTCCAGAAGCCAGGGAGATATTTATAGCATTTCAAGATCTTTCCTGTGGCTTGACCTCTTGAACTAAGCAAGCCAGTAAGTGCTTTTACCTTCTGGGGAAACTGCAAAAGACTCAATATCTGCATTGATCCAGCACTGGGAATCTGCATTAATTACTTCCTCCTCCAGTGACTCTTAGCTCCCTAATTCAATCACTATCAAAGATACATGTATCATATGTTATTGACATTATAACCTTTGAATATTCTGTGTGCTCATATTGTCTGTTATGTGTTCCACAAAGATGGAAGATAATCCTAAGTGGAAAAGGTTTTAAGCTGGGACGTCTTTTTTGTGTTAGGAGAGGTGAAGTGAAAGAGAATGCCACATGTTAGTTGCCTTGGAAATGCTCACACCAAAGATAAACATGGTCTAGGACAGTTTGACTCTTTGGAGATCAGCAGACAAATTTTGTTCTGCTTCATGATGTATCCTTAACAATGAAGGGCTGAAAACGGAATGCACTGCAAAGCAGGCCACGCTGTGCAAAAGATTGTGACTTGTGAGCAGGGAGAGCAGATGAACTAGGTACAGATATTAGCTGTCTCTGACCCTTAGGATACCTGTGGCTTGTTATGATTTCACATGGATGCCACTATCTGTTTGTCTGGATGCACATCTCCAACTGAGAAGTTTCTGAAAGCTTTTCCAAAAATGCTAGTGGGGTTTGGAATAGTACACTCCTGCTTTAACAAGGCTGAAATAACAACAGTTYGATGTTGTAACAATGTACAACAAATAACTCAAATTGCGGCCAGGTTAGTTGCTTTCATTATTTTCTCCACTGTATCTTCTAATCCCTCTAATCCACTTTTTTACTTCCTTGATTGGTTTTCTGGAGAGTCTATCTGGGTTGTCTCGTATTGAATCTGGTTTATTTGGAGACGAAACTCAGACCACTGGGAAAGGAGAAATTATGGTTTTGTGAAATTATTTCTAACTGAGATAGCAATTACTCCAGGGCTGTCATGTCACTTGTGCTGGACAGTGGGCAAAGAGCAGTTCAGTGATCTAACCTAGATTACGAGTTGCAAGATACTACTTCTGCCGGAAAATAAGAAAATTTAAAGAAATTGTTATACCATATTGCCTGATGCTGTTTTCTGTCTAAGTAAAAAATAGAGGTAAAGGGATTTTTTTTAAAAAAAAAAAAAAAGTTTTCACACAAAAAAGTCCTTGCCTGGGCTGAAGATCCATCTGGCAAATATGGGTTTAGAGGCAATTCTTAAGAAAGAATTTATGACAGGAACCTTGAAAGTCCTTTCAGTAAAAGAGTGTGAGGGTTCCCTCCTTCTTGTCTCCCATGTATTTCATTAGTAAATCAGACACAGTTAACACCCCATGGCAGTGCCACTACTCTGAGAATTTGTTGAGAAGCAATATTCTTCCAGGATGCATTTGTTCCTTCTGGGAACATTTGGAGCACTTAGCTTTTGCGAGTGGGGTCTGTCTTTGGGAACTCGGTGATAATTGCTTAGTAGAGGGCAAAAAATACAATGCCGTGGCACACAGCAGGGCATAGCTCAGTGCACTCTGCACCCCTGCAGCTCATGGCTCCATCAGGCAAGCACAAATTGAGATTTCTATTGCGGGAAAGTCACGACCTGCTCCATGGAATTCCAGTTAGGGCAATAAAACTCTCTTAAGACATGATCTCGCCGGCTTACTCTGGGACACTAAGTTGCTTGGGAAGAGACAGACAATACTGGTGCGGAGCGTGCAGTACACTGGATTCACAGGTGGCAGCAGCTACTGGTCCATACTGTTAGCAAAAACCGTCTTTCAGTGTCTGTGTCATCAGAAGGGGGAGAGGATGTCATGCTGTGTTCATGATTCATGCTTCTCGGCTGCTGCAGCACAAGGACAGTAGAGAACTGTAAGGTCATTATCTGTTTCAGAGACTATCCGTAATTCCTCCACCAACAGTGGGGAGACAAGGGTAAGTCAGTGACTGTGGCTTGTTTTTAAGCCTAGAGCATGGGCCATCAGGCAAGAGCCTTCCAGCAGGAGTGACCAGAGATGTGTGTCTGATTTCCCATATGCAAGAGATAATGTTTTGACCCGCTAATACAGGAAACAGTGGGCCTGAGATGCTACTTGCCAGTTACCATTTCTGCACTGACTGCTTCTTGTTATGTTTAACTAGAAGCTGTGAGAGAAGAGGCTTTGGGAGTGCAGTCTGTTCTTTCTCTTACAGTCAGAGGCAAGAAGGATAATCTAATAACCACCAGATTCCCTGTCTGTCCAAATGGGCCCCTCACCGTGAGACTCTGGCATTGCCCTGTTTGAAGCATCTCAGTGAGAGGATGCTTCCAAGCAAGTCAGATCTGTCCAATTCCTTTTGTGTCATCCACACAGCAGGTAGAAGTGATAACGTGAAATGCTGCAGAGGTACCTAATTCTTCTGAATTAGAAACAGCTTTTGCTATCTTCTTATTGTCCTTGCTACCCTCACAAATAGTGAGCTTCAGTACTGGCTTTAGCACAAACCACTTGTGCTGAAGGCTGTAGTGTGGAAAAGATACTAAAAATCAATGTAAAAATGTAGTCCAGTATGAACCATACTGAAAACTGACTCTTGATATTGCTGAACCAATCAAGAAATAAGAGCAATATTGTAGAGCCAGTCAGGGCAGTTCAACACGCTATTCTAAATTCATGACTGAAGTAGCTGATTGTTTGAGAAARCGATGGTCTTTGTGTGACTACTGTCACACTGAGAAAGAGAACTTGATAAAACAGTTACTGGCTGAAAATTGTCACACTTTAGCAGAGAACTTCTGTTTTGGTCTAGAAACTGCAGCCAAAAGGCAAAATCCTGTGAACTTAAAAGCACGGTAGTAATATTTCTCTAATTTCTGTGGGCTCTTCAGTTCGGTATTGGAAGTCCTCCCGAAGTTCCTTTATCTTCTGTTGTCTCCCAACCTTCTGCAAACCTGTCCTATCTTCCCTCCTTCCCCCTCAGGAGCATGCCAGGGCACTGCTTGCGGGGTCTGGCTGGTGAGTACTGGTTTCCTGGGTCTGCAGTTGTTTGCCTGATCTTGACCAGGTGTGTGAGCTCACTCAGCAGACCTTACTTAAGGAACCCAGCCCACCCAGTAGGTTGCTGTGTTGGCTTGGGGAAAGGCTGAGGCCTCAGGAGATGCTGCAAGCATCTCCTGGTGCTTACCTCCAGGTAAGCCTTGCATTTATTACTTGAGCTCTGCTGTAAGCCTTTGGAATTCTAGGCATGGATTTGGGGTTTTCTTACCCAGAAAAGGGTAAATGCTTAAGTACTCTTGCTTCAAGTAATTCCCCTGATGTTCTTATACCAGGTTATCTTGATATCCTGTTGCCAATCTGTCAGTCAGTTGAGTGCTTATTTATTTATTTTACCTTTGCT
This sequence comes from Rhea americana, assembly GCF_003343005.1. Lineage (NCBI taxonomy): Eukaryota > Metazoa > Chordata > Aves > Rheiformes > Rheidae > Rhea > Rhea americana. Next base: position 1,031,477 of record NW_028186116.1, read on the forward strand.
AATAGTGAGTGTGGGCTACAACTTTCAGCTACTCATCTAGTTCCAGCATCAAATCCTAGCTACCTGCTGCCAGTAGCTGGGTTTGCTGAGCCTGTTATGCCTTCCTTCAGTTATGACAGTAGTGCCACTACCATGAATGATGAATTCATAAAAGCCTTTGATGCTTCCTGTTGCTTCTTCCATTTCAAATGCCTGCATCTTTCTGCTAAGTTCTCTGAAAGTGGAAGGGTTGCAGAAGGGTTTTCCAGAGAATGCAGCTATATTCCTTTTCATTGTTTTTGCTGCTAACCCTTTTGCTGGAAGAAGAAAGGCCCTCTGTTGGGATGCTCCTTTTGTTGCTTCTTTATTGGCCATGTCATCAAAGAGAATAGCAGATATATTGTGGCAGGAGAAAGTTAGGAGTAGGGTGTCTCGGGGGGTTGTACCGGATCCAGTATTGGCTGTGTCGTAGAGTCATTAATGATATGGAAAAGCAATAAGCAGTGTAGTAACAAAATTTGTAGATGACACACAGCTATCTAGGATAGACAAGTTTAAAGAAGATGTAGAGAAATTAAAGACATTCACCAAAGCCTGGTAAACAAGCACCAGAATTGTGGATGCCATTCCCTTAGRCTGATGCGAGATGATGAACGCTGGTTGGAATTATCTGAGCTTTTTGCACACATTTTGTGTTCTACATTAGCCCTGTCAGCTCAAGAAGCATATATAGGGCTATATTAGAGAAAACTCCTGTACCTATAGTCTAAAAAGCCAAGAAATGTAGTATTCTCTAAAGGAGATGGTAGGAAAAAAAATGGAAATACAATGSTTTGACACAGTGGCTCATTCTCATCCTGAAGCGTGTGTTAAGTTCTGACTGAGCTGCCTCAAAAAAAGTATGATAGAAATTTAAAAAAAAAAAAAAGGTAGTAATACTTTTCTGAATAGAACATAACTGGTCTGTGAAATTTCCTGCAACAAGTTATTACTGATTTCAAAGTACTTGACCAAATTCATAGAAAAATAGGTTAGAAGATATCTCATTGATCTCAAAGTTCAGTGTGCTGCACTTACCAGCACGTTTGTCCTACAGGGTCATCCCTGCCCCCCCCACCCCCCCCCGTGTTGAGTATCTGAGCTTAAGATAAATTGCACAAAGGATATGAGCTCTCATTCATCGGGATAAAATGCTAACCTTATGCTTATAGAACTCCGGAGTAAATTTCCTTGATTTCATAATTATCCATTTCAAGAATTTTTGCATCCTGCTTCTAAAGCAGCTGGAATTAGAAGTTGTTGTAGACAGGATACTGAAATAAGTGGGTAACTTTTGATTGTGCATGGCAGGGTGAAAGTTCATTGGAATGTAGAAAGAGTGCTGAACTGCAGCATGGTTTGTTATGAACTGACCATGGATGAGTTTGGCTTCCTTGATAGGTGGTTTTCTTCAGCTAATGTGCTCAAAAGATACTTGAAAGAAATACTCCCAAGGCTACCAGATAATGCACTAATTCCAGGTCAYCTTCTAGTGCAATCCTCATATTTGGTCCAGTTTAGTCCTTCTGTAACTTACTGAACCAAGAAAAGAGCTAAGTCTAGCCCTAGGCCAGAGTGATTTACTTGACTACAAATTTTCCACCCTGATAGCTCTGTTATAGGATAGAAAAATGAGAAGGGAAATATGGAAGGAAGGAGAAAGGAAGAGTGGACTCCTAGAGACTGGCAAGCTAGTGAATTGCAGTAGGGGAACAAAGTCCTCAGTGTGCCTGACTTGAACTCCAATTCCCTTAACACTCGCAACCTGTGACATTGCCCCTTTCCTCCCTCCAAAAACTGCAGTGCCCCCAATTAAACCTCCAGTACAGTGTGTCTAAAATGTGCCACTGGGATTAGTTACCAGCTCACAAGATTCATGGTACTGCTTCTCCCCCTGGTAAGTAATAATTCCAGAGCAACATTCAGAGTTGCAATTTATTCTGGTTGTAAAACATAGAGAAGGTAAATCACGGAGAGTATAATCATTTCTTTTCTTTCTTATAAATCATGCCACATCTAAAACTTGTCCTCTGCATTCTCAGACAGACTCTGTTCCATCTTAGGGGGAAGGCAGGAGGAAAGAGGTGTAAACTTTCCTATGCACACATGCAAGGAACTGATGACATATAGAGGCAAGGCAAGTCTGCTCAGCAGCTATGCCTACACCTATGAATTTTTAGCAGGCTTTCCCAGTCATTCTTCCAACAGGCCTGAAACACCTGTTGCTGACATTGTCTATGTGATACACTTTTACTTCGCATTGCAGCAATCACTTTTTCCAGTTTCAGGTTTCTGTGACATCTTTTCCTAGGTGTCTTGTTCCTGCTGTGCTGCATCCCATGCCCTGGAACCACCCACACTTACCTCAAGCTCTGCTGTTGCACAGAATTCTGGAAGACTGTTACGCGAACGGTGAGCACTTCCTAATTAGGAGATATCTAATAGTTTATTGGTGACTTCAACTTCCCTATCACTCTGTAGGACTGTTCAGTTGGATTACAACCATAATACTGAGAAATATTTATCCCCTTAGAGTCAAGGACTTCAACGTTAATCTAAACCAGTATAAACCTCTATCTTGCAAGTAATTGTTATGCCCAGTTTGCAGATAAGGACACAGAGACACAGGCAAGTGACGTGACTTGCTCTGGGCTCACTCAGTGAATTGTTGGTAAAGCCAATGGTGATACTTAGGACAGTCTTGCTCTTAGCCTAGGTCCACCCATAGCAGCTAGAGATGAAAAGCAGTTTCAGTAGTTGGTTCTAGTTTAACCACATCATTATGGAACTGAGGTTTATTTCCATGCAGTATCAAAGGGAGTAAAGCTTGTCCTAGAGACAGAGCTGAATGCAGAAAATTGTGAACTTACAGCTTACCTGTAGGGACTCAGGTCAGGGACAATGTATAAAAGCAACTGAGGCAAACTCTTAAAATCTATAGAGTCATTACTGTGCCAAGTCCTGCAGGGCTTTCTGCATCCTCCTGGATTTAATAAATTTGTAAATCAACCAGCAAAATTCCTTTTGAAACACTCTGCAGTTCGGTCCAGGGCTCTTTGCCAATTCCATGAAGACAGAGCCTTCTCCATACACGTAGGCAATCATGTGAGTTAGTTTCTTAGGTTTGGAAATGCAATGTAATAATCAAGGAAGATATAGACTTGATATTGAACTGAAACAACTCAATTTACTCTGTATTGATAGCTGTCAACATATATAACACCAATTTCTCTTCATTTTTCTCACCCTTTCCCTCCCCTTTTTCTTCCCCTTTTGCTCTCTCCTCTTGTCACTTTCTCATTGTTTCTTCATCTTCCTCTGATTCTGTTTGCTGCTCTCCCAGCTCTCTTCTATTTCTTTCTTTAAATGTCTCACCGCTCTCCCTGTTACTGTGAAGCTGGATGCCATCCCGTGTCTCCATATAGCATCAGGTCATAGCAGTTTAAGGGACAAAGGACATACCTACATTCTGGACAGGTAGATTTGGAGTAGAAGGGACTAAATTTCAAGATCAACAGCTGATTGGAACTGAATACTGGAAGCTTCTGTGTATTTCATGCTGGTCAGCTAGGAGTTAATTAACATCATGAAGTATTAGATCTGTGACCCCCATTAATGTGAATGTCAGTTGTGCAGTTAACTCCCCACATATCACACCACAGAGAGCATTTCCCATAATGGGCACCAAGGTACTTCCATTGCATGAGCAGGATGGATTAACAAGCGTTATGGGACAAGTGCCTCTGCAGTATGGGTATCATCTGGATTCCCAGAGGTACTATTGAGCTGTCCTGAATACACTTCTCAGCAAAAGGCACCTCTGTGAAGGAAGCTGAGAGGCTGTTGGGTAAAGCGTGAGAGGCCCATGGTCCCTGGGGCAAACATTATCATACCACAACCTTCAGAGCCTGCTGATTTCCCAGCCTCAGACTCCCAGTCTGGATTTTAATTTCTTCTAGCCGAGGGGCTGGGAGGTGTATTTGGGAAGCTTGTTTGCTACTATATCCCATCAATTCTTCAGAGGCCCAAAGGAGTCTTGGCCCTAATGATGTCCTCTGGCATTGCAAGAGCTTCTAGTCTCAGCTGGAGGAGTGTGGATCTAAAAGAATTTGCACTGCACTTGTAAAAGTGAAAATGAGGTAAGAATCTGTACCATTATGTTCAAGAAAACCTTTGCTTCAAGAAAACATCATCATATTGTCAATATTATTTTTTAAAATTAAGTACAGCACAGATACTGGTCTGAAYGCAGAGCTGGGAGGTGAAAATATGTATATTAAAATTACGGTACTGAAAATAATTCCGTGTCTTGTGCGGGCAAGTCTCCCTACCCCTGTCACTACCTGTAAAGTGAAGATAATTGTTGGTACATTGCTCATGGGACAGGACAGGATTAATATGTTAAAAGAACTCTGTTGAATTAGCTTTGCTTCTCTTCAAATTGACAATAAACTTTGCATTGCCTTCAATGGAAGCAGTCACGTTGTCAAAGTGTTTTTGAAAACCATACCCTTACTGTTGGCATACTGTTTTGCAGATGTTTCGAGCAATCTAAGAGCACAGAAATGATCCGTATCTTTGCTACTGATAATAATATCCTCTCCCTTGGTTTGCACCTGTCTTTTTGTAGGACGAAAAAGTCTTTCCATTAGTCAGTCCCCTTTCCCGTGCCGGTCTGTACTGGTTACGGCCAAGTTCTTTAAAAATGCAGTATCTGGGGTATGATTCTTGCTTAGGGTGTGGGAGGTCCTGGGTTCAAATCCCAGATGAGCTGTTTGTCTCCTTCTCTGGAGATATTCAAAGCCTACCTGGATGCAACCAAAGTGTGTAGCAAAGCAGGAAACTGAACTAGGCAGTCTTCAGCAGGTTTCCCACCTTTATTGTGGGGTCCTCCTTCTCCTCCTCTTCCCTCTGTTAGGACTTCATCCTAAACTGAAGCCAGTGGGAYGAGGTCTGGGAACATAGAGCATGATTGTACAGGACTCCTAATGAGTCTGGCAACTCAGCCCTGATGATGAAATCTTCAAGCATGAGGCAGTAATGAATGGTAATTCTTCAAACCCAGCCATTGCTCTATTTTTTCCCCTTAACAACTGAACTGATTAGAATGAAACTTTGACTTGATTAGTGATTATTGTCTCTGTATGGCAGTTGCTTGCAGCCTTTTCATTTTCTTGGTTTGTTTTTTTAAAAAAACATTGGCAGGCATTTCATTCCCTGATTTAATGCTTGGGTTCTCTGCTCCATATTCATTTCTCTCTCCTTTTCTTTTTTCCTTCACTCTTAAAAGAATTGAATTATTGTTTTATTTTTATTTATTTATGCAAAACTGGGACTTTTGAGGTTTCTGTTCCCCTTGATTCTTACCAAGTGTGCACACTGAAGGGAAAAACACAGGCAGGAGTGGGTGTGCTCCATTATTCAGGGAGGTGGAGGCAGTTACAGCAGGCCCAAATTACAGAAAAATATGCAAGAGCAGCTCTGTGTTTCTTTCTTCTGGGCTGCAGTTCAATGAACTGCTTTTCTCCTCAAGCTCCTCCACACTGGAGGCTTATACAGCATTGCTTATATTAATTATTGGCAATGCAACGATTTCTTAGAAATCCCAAATGAGATCAGAGCTATTACTGCAATGATTTATTGCCTTCTCTTACCATCTAAGAGGCCCAGTCTAAGGGAAGCCTTGTGGCAAGTGCTACATAAACATAGAAGACACAAGGTAGTCCTCATCCACAGTGCTTACAGTGTTGGACAAAATGGAAGCCTACCAGCCAGAGCAGTGATAGCAAGCAGCAGGTAAACGTGAGGCCTGTCTTGAAGACCTCTACAGYAAGAGAAAAAAGAACAAAGACTTAAATGCTAAAATGCTAAATAGTACTCGTACCAATGTACAAATTAGAAATGGTAATGATAACTGCACCTGACTATCACAACCTATAAAGGTAGGTGGTCATCTCAGGAGAGGGGCCAAGGATTCTGTAAACCTTAAGAGACCGAAGGCCTTTAGCAGCGATCCCTTCAGGTAAGGCCCTTGTTGGCAGGAGATGTGGGGAACGATGGAAGCTAGCAAAGCAGCTGCCACTGCCATTTCTGTTTATCTGCTAAATGAGACTTTGGTCTCCAGTGATATCAGATCTGGCACTAAATTATCCTCACCACCCATCACCCACCTTGCAAATAATGTGCAAAATATTTATAGTGAGGACCTGCAAGATCCTAGCTCCTTCTGGGAATGCAGCTCATGTGCTGCATATTTCAACAACAATGGCTCATTAAATAATAATTGACATTTACCTAGCTACTGCTTGTCCTCAGAACCCCCAAGAGTTGGCAAACTTTAATTAATAGTTGTTTTAATAGTTAAATAACCTTTATAACTGCATTTCATTTATTCTGGGGTTGTCAGAAATAAAGTCATAACAATCTGAATTAAGTGATAAAACGCAACATATGGTTCAATATTGGTAGGTTATTTATGAACTCAGTAACCTGGCAGAAGAAGAATGTGTTTATCTTCCTGATTCTTCTTGTTCAAGCATATATTTTGAGAGTAATACTGCTTTGGTACTTATGTTTTGTCTTCTGCTTTTGGCGCTCAGCATTTTTCAATTGTGAGTTAAATGCCAGAGCCGCCCTCCATGGTGGATTTGTTTTCTTGTACTACTACTACTATTTTATGGGATAGGGAGACTAGGGCAAGCAGAACCTTGCCCAAGGCTGTGCAAGAACAGGGTGAGGGATGCAGGCCAACGACTAAGTCAGCATTCCACAGGGGTAAGAGTGATCAACGTGAGATGGTAGCGAGGCCTTRAAATTGCACCACAAAGGACTTGGAAAGCTTCTAAGGAAGCCCTTGAGTCCCAAGATGATTATTTGCCAAAATACTTTGCTAATGTGGATACCATAGCAATGGAGCCCTTCCCTTCTGAGAGCCAAGTGAGCTGAGGCCCAAGGACACCTCCTCAGGAGCAGGTCCTGCTGGGCCTGTAACCAGATACTATGTGGAGGCAGCAGATCTTGAACTGAAAGGAAGGGGAAGGACTGAACACCTCTCGAGGTGGTAGACCAGGCAGAGGGACTTTCTTCTCTGTTTTTCTATGGTTTTCTAGAGAGTAAAAACATATCATTAGGGAATACAAGGAAGGCAGCACGCCTGCCTTTGGGTGGGCAGTAGAGCTGATGCCTGCTCCCTGCTATATCATGTACCTGCTAGAGGGGAAAGGGATCTTACTGCTTTAATAGTGATGCCTCTCTGCCRCTGCAAGCTCTTTTCTTGCTTTGGTTCGGTTGTCCTACTTTGTGCGCTCATCAGCTGAGTGAATTTAGTGTCAGGGAGTCCTGCTGCATCAGATATGTCCACAGACAAAGTGGCAGAAGCGCTGTTGATTTATCTCTCGATGCAATCTTTGCCATCTGTTTTTATATTGCTTTTAGCACAAGATAAGTAGTTCTCATATAGCGCAAGCTTCATAGACTGTAAAGTTCATGAGTCTGCAGAATTTATGATAAGGCAGAAAATTGTCTTAGTGCATCATTCATATGAGCAGGGTCCAGAACAAATGTTGCAACCTCCAGATGTTTCTTCTAGTTCAGGAAGTGGACAACTTATTGTTCTTAAAGTTCTTGCCTTTGAATAATGAATTTACAGTAGGTGTACTTCAGAGTTTTTTCTTAACCCACTAAATAACACTCTTTACAAAGTAAAATGCAGTAAGGGATAAAAATAGATATTTAAATTCTTTCACTGTCTCGGCATAGTCCACCACATGCCAGCTGCTTGTTCCTACATCTCATGGTGTTGTCTGGCTAAGGTGATCTGACCACCACTCTGTATTTGTTGGGCAACACCAAGCTGTTTTTGGCTGCTCTGCAGGTTCTGAGTCTACCAAGCAGTCTAGGCAAACGTAGGCCAATACCATACAAACATCTCTCTCACTTGTGTTTTCAGTYGGTTCCGTCTGGTTGATTGCCAGATCTCTATCAAAAAATGCTGAGATTTGAACTTGTCAGTGAGACAGGCAGGCCTACCTGTTCTCGCTCCCGTGTTGTCTCAGAGTCCCCTTGTATGTGCGCATAACTGCTGACCATGAGTTAAGATCTGTGCCTCCATCTCGAGCAGGCTCTTGCGGTCTGACATTAAGCGACTCCTATCCCAGAGTACTCAGCTCTTATTTTTTTATGCTGCTAGAAAGTCCTAAGGCTGGACCTGCTGTTTTCTGAGCACTTCTGAATGCCTGGCCCTGAGTAATGCAGAGACAAACATGAAGTTCTGAGCACAGGGAAACCTGATGTGTGGTGATTGTGTCAAAAACAAAAAGCCGAGCCTTTTTCTGCCTGCCTCAAAAGAAGGGGAGAGAGCACCCCAGCTTGCCTTAGCTCAGTGCAGGGATGTTAAATTACCTTCCTTGAACTTCTGACTTTGGTTTCGTTGTCTTTCTCTGCAGCCTATTAAGACTCTATCCTGACTAATGTTGCTTAACACAGCTCCCACTCTGGTTCCCAGAGCACTGTCTGCACAATAAAATTAGCTTCCTCAGGCATATTTTGGTACTCTTTCTCTCCTCTCAACATTACCTATTAATTGCACTCAGAAAATATTCCAGAAATTTACTTGTGCCCTTGAGCTATATCCGTGTTTATTTCCATAACTCTTTGATACAATATTTGTCTTTGCCTGGAATAGTTTGCCAAAGGAAGGGAACAAAGAGAAGCATATGAAGGATTTGGATTACYTCACATCTGCCTTTCTTTAAGCAGCCCATATGGGAAAACATATTTTTTTGCACAGAATTTGTTAAAGGTTTCATAAAATGCATTGCATACACATTTAACACAGAGCCTAACAATATTTATATTTAAAATGGGTCCAAGCAGATCCATTTGGAGAGTGTTTGAAACATGTAGGGTGGCAGTGCATACTGAGAATGTAATAGTTTTGTTATCTGTTTCAGTTTGTGGGRTCTGTTCATGCTATAGGTTTGATGGGAGGAAAGAAAAGCTATGCAGCTTGTTAAGGATAAAATCATAATATATGTAGTTTTATGARTACATTTCATCTGTGAAGCTCAAAAAAGGAGACATTATCCATAGTCTCCTGTAAGATGAAGTAGCTCAGTAAATGGGAAGAGACATGAGCAGATACTTCATCTGTTTCTTCTATGTTCATGTAAATCACAGAAGGCAGATTGCAAACCTCTTATTCCTGTTCGAGAGTAGTTACTCACGTGAATAGTCCCATTGACTTCATTGCAATAACTCATGGAAGTAATGACTACTGGAGTAGTCCAAACAGATCAGTCCTGCGAGGTAACCGTTCCCTCACTGATGGGAATTAAAAGCATTCAGTGATTCCAGCCACCCTATGTTTCCTAGTGGGCACAAACACCACAATACTGGTGTAAAACCTGGGCAACTCATTTAAAGTTTACACCAAGGTGAACCTGTTGTGAACTGAGAATCAAGGCTGATTCCATCTCTCAGCCATAGAATGAAATCCTAGAATTGTGGACATCTGTGCCATGGATTTCAGTGAGGCTATTGACCCAGCCATACATTTATACAGTTTTGGAGTATTTGAAAGAGCTGTGACAAGTATGTCCCAGCAAACCAGCTAGAAGACTTTGTAGTTGTCCAGGATGTGGTGTATTTGAACGCTCCCCTGTTCAGTGCAGTCAAAGCTTGCGTCTTTCTGGTGGCCTTTCTTGCAAATGTCCAGACTGGTTCAAATATTATGACACACCAGAGATGGCCAAGAGAAAGAAAATCCATCTCACTCTAAGACGTCTTATTTCAAAATTGCTTCTAATGTACTGAATTAAAAAAATAATATTCTCTTCCCACACCCCTTCTGCGTTTCATTAAACGTACAACTTCAGCATCTAAACAAGAATGGATGCTTGAGTTTTACAAGTGAAAAGTAAAATCCAAAACTGAGGAGAGCTAATCAAATTCGATTAGTTAGTTTCAGACTTCAGTGGGTTTTGTTTGGTCTAGTTTATCTGAATCTTTATTAGATAAGCTTGAATTGGCAACGCTGGTGTATGATGCAACATCCTACGTGATTTCCATCTAAAAAGGCAAGAGGGCAGTTTACCAGCCCTGCAGCCATCCTTTCTGAGAGCGGCTCACAGCTAGCTCTGTCTGCTTAGAGATAATTTTATTTAATCTTGGCAATCTTCCGCTATATACTTAAGTAAACAAAGATCAAGCTACTCACAACCTTAATTAGACTACCCATAAATAATAGATTAGTGGATTAGCCAGGAGTATACAGAAGATGTGAGAGTAACAGTAACAAAAAAACAAAAAAGCTAACCGTATTTTACTGAGAGTATAACTCTACAGACCCATCCCTTCCTTTGCCCCTTCCCACTGAGTGRGTCTTATCTGCTCACTTGCAAAACKGAAGAAAAAGATCTGCACATTTACACACTTAGAGGAAAATGGATTATATAGGGAAGATGACATATRCTACCACAATGACTGTTTTATGTAATGTCGATGGATAGGGAAAAGGAATGAGTATGTTAACAGTTTCTTGGATGTATACAATTGGCAGCCAAGTTCTGCCCAACTGCTTGCGCAATTGATCCAATCTTCCTCCAGCCAAACTAAAACGTTTCCAAAAAAGCTGAAGGAGTTGGTAAGACTACTGCTTGGAGTTTGTGATGCTACTATCTTGTGCTTTCTTTTTAGGCCAGGGACAAAGATGGGAGCCAGCACAATACTAGAATGAAGAGCTAGGAAGAGAGAAAGGGAAGGAATTTTTGTTTGTGACCCAAAATCTGAAGAAGCACCAGGGATCCAGTAACATCTCTTGCTGGGGAGGTTACTGCGTCTGGGGATATAATTACCTTGTTTGAACATAGTAGATTCACCTCTCTTAAATCTTCCTAGGCTTTGCAAATTTATTCCTGCATGTAAAATGCAGTGGTAGTGGCCAGTCCTGCAGCCTTGTAGGCTGAGAGAGGTTAGGTGAAAGTACTGTTCTATTCCCTCAGCTTTTGCAATATTCCTGGCCCTGCTCCGGCCAATTCATTTGAGCTGGACTTCAGAGTAATTTCAGTGTGGTGACTAGCAGACTTTAAAAGAAAGGCACCTGGAGGCCCTTCAGATAAATGCTTCTGAGGATAACATCATTGGGGCCATGGAAACTGAATGAGCCAAGCCCTGACTAGGTCCTTATAGACATGTCTTATGCTTTCTGTCTTCAAGAATGCTTTTTTTTTTTTTCCTGCATCCATACCCTCTTTCATACAGTTATTGATACAGATACAGCAGGTTGTTTTCTGGGGTGAAGAATAATTTTGTAGTGAGTTGATGTGCATGGGTTCATGCAAAGTTCAGTCACTGTGGTATGCTGTCAGGTTTCATGAAGTCAAGGATCTGCATTCCTAACATATGCATCCTAATGTTTGCAACAAACTTYGGCTCCAGGGTACTTGAATTTGAAGCTAAAGACCTCATTTACTTCTGTGGAGCTRCACAGGGTGATGGAATGTAGTATCCTGGGAAGTCAAGAAACTCTCCAGGGGATGCAGTTTTTGTGGCAGATCCAGATTTGCCAAGGAGGCAATAATTTGCAAATGTGAACTCCTTGGGGCAGACCTCTGGCAGGTTGTGGCCCTCCATTATACAGAATAAACAAAGTGAGCAGAAACTAGTGCTGCCTCCCTCCCTGGTATTGACAATGGGCAAAAATGATCATTTAGCCAGGCATATTACTCACCGACACCTTCTGTCTTTAAATGATAGAGCGACTCAGCCAAGTCAAAAATAACTCTCTGGCTGTGGTAGTTCATCCTGGATCAGCAGTCCGTGTGGTCTCTATCTATCAACATGTGTCCTGTACTAATGATGTGATAGCTTTGAAAAGTTGAGCTATTTACACAAGGTCACTTTATTAGTAGGGAAATCGCTCTTATGATAAATGAGCATTCTGCAGCCTGTCACAGGCACTCACCTATCCCGCTCAGTGAGTTCTTCAGCCATGCAGCCACTCAGCACTGCAGCCTTTGCAAAAAATATGCCTTCTGTAAGAAAACCTGCCAGAAAAAAGTGTTGGCGTTTCTCTGCTTTTTCTTTTCCTAGGTGCAGCACTGGATTGAGGGARTGAGTGGAACATCCATGCTCTTTAATAAGCTGAGGTGACAGCTTCTCCATATTGTCTCATTTCCTACTCGCTCTGAACTGTAGGTTCAGCCGTGAACCTCAGTTATCTTTAAAGCAGCTCACTGGGCGCTGCTTGCAGAAAAGTAATGGCAGCAGAACTGCAAAACTCTTCTGAAAACCTGGGTTTATATCAGATGGCTAGCCTTGCTCTGGGCTCCAAGCAGTAACTCCATCTATTCATTACAGTCACAGCTTTTGACTACTGTGTCCTCGTGCTTTCTTTTCTGTCTCTAGGTGTGTATTTTTAACAGTAGGTCCCAAAACACTTTGCAAGAACTCATGGTTAGCTTTAGCCATACTGAGATATAAGCTTCCCAGATAACGAAAATCTGTTGACAAATACAGAAAAAAGCTACTATATCATTTGAGCCTTTCTAGCAATTTTGACAATTGTTAGTTCTTGGGGATAGTTGTTAGGTCTCTGTCTTCCAGCCCCAGGAGAGTCCAAAGCCCTTTTTGTCTGCCGGCACTCTAGCAGTTGGGTGGGAATGGAAATGACTTGCAGCGCAGCTGGGAGGCATGCTGAGGCAAGTAGTGGTGTATGATAACTCTGATGTATTACAAAAAAGCATAAAATATTATAAAAGGTATTTTTTTTCAGCCAGCGTGCTGACACAGCACCATCTTTGTTTCTTAACTGAGAGTGATGTATGAATTATCTCAACCTAAAGCCTGAAATATATATTATAGGCTGTATCTTTCTGTGTTTTATTTGGGCTGTAAAGTGATACCTTATTATTTCTTCCTCTTGGGCTTCTTTTAATGAATCTAGATTTGAAAATGAAATATTTATTATATTTCAGAAGCTTAACCACGGAAGGAGAGGAAGAAGTATATGCAAATTTGCAGGAAAGTTTTTTTTTTTAAAAGAACCCTTTTTTGCATTAAAAAAAAAAAGATGCAGGCATGCATCTCAAGCCAGTGAGTGGCTGTCCCTACCAAGTGATACAACAGGGATATGAGCAATGGGATTCTGTCTAACACACTGCCAACTTGCTCCTCTTTCAAATGCTGGCTGATTGTACTTGTGCCTGAGTCCCAAGTGACCTTCATTAGTTGCAAAATGATACTAAGTCACCCCAAAAGCAAATGAACTCTGTGAACGAGCCCCAGCAGCCATGCTCGGTGAGTGTGACATGTCCCGTTTACAATACTGGTCCCTTCTGGAGGAGTGCCTGGCCTACACTTCAGAGAAGCAATTGCTGTGAACCTCTCTTGAGAGTCACATTCTTCCTTTTTAGTAGTCAAAACTCACTCTTGGTTTGTGTTTTTTTTTGTTTGTTTTTTTTGTTTGTTTTTTTAAGTTATGCTATTTTTCAATCCAGACAGTATGTTGATAGCATGCTTGTTCTGGACGGTGACAGACCCAACTGATCAGTGGCATAGGCAACAAAACTGACTTCTGCCTTTTCTGACGTCCTGATGTAGGAATTGAGAAAAATATTGTGTCTCTGGAGAGAAAGAATCCCCACTGAGTGACATTTTCTCTGCCTGATTTATTGCTTTGCACCTGTTGCCAGGCAATGAGGTGTAAGCCTGCCAAACTATACAGTGCAAAGGGAGAGCCTGGGGACAGGAATTTGAAAATACAGTTCAGATATGCAGAACTGGACAAAAGGTTCAGTAGTGCCYGTGTGCAAGCATATGCACACACATACACACACACGCACACTTCCTTTGATAGAACTTTGTGCACCAGTTATTGCTTCTTGATGCTCTCTGCATGCAGCTTTTGTGTGTCAGTTTTTCCAAGCTGTACTGCATCATGCCTGTTTTGGAAATGATGCGTGCATTCCCCTGCAGCCCTAAAGCCATCTAAAGTAGATCAAGAAATTCCTCAGGTTGTACAGAGGCAACCTGTACAGCCAGTCAGTTTGGAGAATATGAAAAATGCTAAACATTAGAGTATGTTTATAACATGGTAGACCACAACAGTCAAAACCATGTGGTGGAGACTAGCTGCAATAAAGTGCTATAGCTTTGTGGTTGCTCTTACACATCCTGTGATCTGAGCCTCTGCAGAGAAATGCTAAGAAAGCGACCTTCAATTTACCAGCTTAGCTGGTTTGGAAAACACAGAAGATAACCAGTGTTCCTCCTGCAAATAAATGTCCACCCAGATGTTCGTAAGGAGTCAAATACATAAATCCAGGTTTATCAACATAGTTTAACAATATTGAAGGTTCTCATCAACTCCCACTTAGCTAGTCTCCAATTTCCAAAACTGTGGTGGGAAAAAAAAAAATGTGTGCAGCAGTAATTTTGTTAAGATTAGCCCTGGCTTCATTAAAATGAATGCCATTTGTTTAAAAATAGAAATATTATGCCACCTTCCAGCAGCAAAAATGAAGTAAGCTATTAAAGGATTATGATTCTCTGACTTTAGACCTATTGCAGTCTTAGTATTTCATGGTGCATTGGCATAGAGTACGTGATATCCTGAACAGCACTGTTGGCTTTGGCTGTTGCAAGCAGTACTGTGTAGAAAAAATGAGCTAAAAAAAAAATACAGCTACTCAGAGGGACAGCGACTCTATGCTTTGTAGATGCAAGACTGTAGGTGCTGAATCAAACATGCACTTAAAAAAAAATCCAGTTTTGATGATGGAAAGATTTTTTTGATGGATTCTCCTTCTGCTGGCACAGTCRCTTATGGTAGGCGCAAGTAGGAGTCGGTCAGTGTACTGCTGCATCACTGGAGGGAGATCTGATTTGTCAGCATTATATAAAGGAAAAGAATATGGCAAATCAGGCCTTGTCTGTGCGGAGAATTGCATTCATTTAAATAAACTGATGTGAATCTGTGTTTATGCTTTTGAGACTTGGTTGTATCATCCAGTTACTGCAGGTTAACAAGTCACTGTTTGTCAGCTGTGCTCTGGTAGCAGTGTGCGTGCTTTTACCCCAGTGTAGATACAAAATAAAGCATATTAGATTAAATGACTTTCATCTGTTTTCATTTCAGTTCATTTAGCTTAAACTGGTTCCTAGTCATTAACCAAAACCCGAACAAGMCCAATTTCAATCAAAATAGCTATCTAGACAGAATGTTCTTGCATCTTAACCAAATTATATTTTAAGTTAAAAAGCATAGATGTGTGTAGGTAGTTCATTGGACTTGGATTTTTGCACAGTCAGTGGAAAAGTCTTCCTCCTCCTATGGTTTTGCATTGCAGCATTAAGTGAAAGATGTAACTGTGCAGAGGCAGAAGAGAGAAGCTCTGAARGGATCAAGGAACCAGTCAAGTTGTCTAAGCAAAGGCACCAAGTACTGTATGAGGCACCCTTGGAGCATACTACTTGATCTCTGGCTACCATTTCAAAAGAGCATCAGCCTTCTTTATGATTTGCGTCACTTCTGCCACCTCAGCGTGAACGTTTAGTGTGTGTTTTAAATGGCACGAGGTGCCTGTGTGTGAGCGACTGAACGTCATGTGTTTGATTCCTGCTTGCCTTGCTCCAGCCAATGTGCCACGAAGAACCGTTTCATGTAGGTACTGATTGAGAGCAGATTTATGTGGCAGCCTTCTTTTGCAGCCGTGCTCAGTAAAAGGTGCTGTAGATTTATGCAGGCCCTAAATGCTGCACGTTCCTTGTGATGGGTATCTGTACTGTGGTGACTATATATTTTCAGCTCAACCTTTCATTTCCCTCTCCCCATCCTCATCCCTGTCTTCACCACGGTTCCTTCCAATATAGGAAAGATTTTGTTCAAAGGATGTTCAAACACTAAACTTTTTCTTGTCTGAGTGATGCTCACCCATTTATAATATACAGTGCCAGTTCCTTTTTGCTGTTATTTTTTCCCCCAATCAAACACATACAGTTTTGATTCTGGTACTACATACATGTCATCAGTTCAAAGGAAGATCCGTCATTCTGTTTTTTTGATGACTGTAGCCAGTGAAGTTAGAGGGTCCTAGCCTTGCTAGCAAGGCATTTTAACAAGCTGAGTGTGTGTGTGTGTGTGAGAATGTGAGAGATGGAAATACAAGGAGAGAACTGGGAAACAGCCCATGTTTTTAGTCTTTAAATTTTTGTCTTTGCCTGCCTGTGGTAAATGTCTTATCTTCTAAAACATACTACCTTTTATTTATTATTACTGTTGTTTTTAATACAAATTACTCTGTTTCATTTTTATGTAAATAACATCAAAGTTTGGGAGAGGAGCAAGCAATGSCTTGTGAAAAATTAGGACCTTTGATTTTCTCCTTGCAGCTTTAGAAGTCTTCTGTCCCTGGACACGTGTTCAGAGCAGAAGTGTAATCACAAATCTGGAGACACCTAACGAGCTCATTCCTTCTTCCTTGCCCGCTGTGGAGTGGAAGCCTTTGCCTGACAGAGCTTTCAGGCTCTGACAAACAGACAGTTTTGTGCTCACAAGAGAAGCTCCAAGTGTAGCAGGGTAGCAGTGTTTCCTAAATTTTTCAAAGCCATGACCTCTTGCAATGAAGCCAGGCTGGCCTGTGTTGCCAAAGGCTTAAAGCCCTCCTGTCTGGCTCTTCTGTCAGAACGGAGCTCAGATGCCTGTGCAGATTGTATTGGTCCTCAGGAACTTTGAAGAGCTTTTGCTTACGAGCAAGCACCAGCCAAAATAGATGGACGYGTTCAGAGTTGTTTCAGCCACTTAAAGACTTCGGCACATATCACAGGCCGTGATTCCTTGCTTTCTTTGATATGAAAAGAGCTCAAGACTTGCTGCTTTATTTAAGCAAAAATTGTGACTCTGGAAACAAACCAAGAAGCCTGTTCCTGCAGGAGGGGCAAAGCCTCTTCCTTTCTTCACAGTCTTTCCCATTGCTTCAAACAGGCATGCACCCCACCTCTGGGAGGTGGCTAGTGCTTCCTTTGACTGACTTTGTAAAATGCTGACTTAGCACTTCATCTTTGTTTACATCCAGTAATGAATTTCCTACCCCAGCATTGGGGCTTTCAAACATCCTAACACATAATGCCATCTAGGTCACTTATGAGTACTAGAAAGATTCCTCATGCCTCTGCTCCCCACTGCTGAAACATATTGCAGTGAATATGAGGAAGGCTAGCAGAGCTGAAATCAATGATGCTCTGCTGATTTACACGTCTGTGGTCTACATAATGCAGACTTGGAGGATTTTTCCCTTTCTTTGAAGCACAAGTCATTGACCTGCTGCTGAAATATTATTAGATTTAATATTTGGTCATTTGTTCAGTCGATTTCTGAATTCCTAGTGTTCTGAGGAATGTTATGTTTTGTGTGAGCCTTCGGACTCGGGAAGGGTGTTAGAGGACGCAGTCTCTTTCAGCTTTGGAATATGGAGTTCTCCAGATAGACGGATGGAGGCACGGCTGGGGCTCTTTCCGGGAAGGCTTCCCAGTCGGACGGAAGGACATTGACAAAGCTGCTAGCCTGTTGGGGTTGTTACAGGCCTTGTGAAGCAGCTGTTATAGGTAGATGAAGAAGTGGAATTTGCAGATGACTCTTCATCAGAGGCCAGAAAGTCCCTTCAAACAAGAGTGATGTTGCTGTAAATATTAAAGGACTAAGCTAAAATAAATACACCTAGGAAATGTTTGTGTATGAGGGAGATTAGCATTAGATTCTCATTACCTTTAAAGCTGTATTCAGAGTGGCTTGTTGCAAATGTTTAAACCCCTTTTAGATTCAGAAGAGTTAGTTTTTTTTAATATATCTTTGCTGGTGATACCGGAACCCAGCAGCCAGGCCCCGGGTATCTTGGAAACGGGCTACAAAGTGGATGGTAGAGCTGGAGAGTAGTACCAGGATAAAAGGGTTTGTGTTTTGATGCAGAATGGGCAGGTACAGGCCAAACTGAATCCCAAGGTTCTGCTGTCCATGTATCCCCAAGATCTTTTTGATGTAAGATTTGTCTTTTGTTTCTGTGTGGCACCTAGCACAAAGGAGCCCCAATCAAACACACACACACACACACACACAAGAAGTGAGTAACAATCAATATTGGTATGTCTACAGTGTTGGCATATGAAATGTAGATCTTGTTGCTAATAATTATGGGGCTTGGCATTTCCTATTACTTTCACCCCTGTTCCTGCATTGTTCTCTACAGGTACATCTAAACTAGCCTGATCCATCATGTATCTCCACAACTAACCACGGAACATAAACCTCAGTTGCAGTGTTGTCAGTTATACCAGTCCTGCCAGACAGTTTCATCGTCATCTCATCTCAGCCTGCTCGTCAGCATTCTGTCAGCTAGCTCACGTACTTGATGTCTTAGCTGTCATATAGTTTTGTCTTGAGTTGCATCCTTCCTGTTAAGGTATTGTGACCAAATGATTCATCATAACCTTGCCTGGCCTTCCTGTCTGTGACAGCAGTTAAATATGTACCTCTTGCACAGTTTTTCTGTCTGTCTTTGAAGCTGCTGATACTGGCCACTCTTGGAGATGGTGTTTTGGATTAGGTGGGCCTTAGGTCTGATCCTGTCTGGCACTTGCTGCGTTTCTATATTCCTTTGAGCTTTTAACTGACAAATGCCTGTCAGTCATGCAGTGACTTGTCTGTCAGTCAGGTAGTTACCCAGTTGTGTGACATGAAATGTGCCCAAGTAGGATTCCAGCAAAGTGTTTGGCAAAAGAATGAGGAGAAGAACGTAGGAGTGCCCTGGTGGAACGTGTAGAGGGTGCATCACAACATTTGCAGGAATTTGAGGATCTAGTTTCTTTGCCCCAGAGAAGTCACACAAGCTCTTCACCTCTGACAAGGGCAGATCAGCTACATGCGACTGTTAGACACTTCTGTGAAGTCTTAGAAAAGGTTGGGTTATAAGGCTGGCTAGCAAGAGTTGAATTAAACTTTCAGCGGAAATCCTGAGGGTTGAACGTTAACTGCTTTGGGGAAACAGTGCTGGCTTCAGCTTCTTAGTTTGCCTGGAAATCCACCTTTGGGCAAATGCCAGCCTCAGATCTTAGTCTGAATGCCTTCAGGAGACAATGTAGAGCYGCGTGGCCTTTTTGAGGTGTTCTGCACATTGGCTGTTTTACTCAACATTGTAAAATGGTAGCTGACTCCAGGATATTTTTTTGTGGTTACTTCTTTTCATCTTAGCAGATTGTTTTTATYTTGATTGCAGGAGTACCCCAAAAGTCATCAACTGTACCACCTCACAGGCAGATATTTGCTGAGTTCAAAGGAACCTGTGATTGTAGCTGGATGGACAACATTAGTGGAACCATTTTTTTTTGGTCAAAGTATACAATTGTTTAAAAGAAAAAAGTGCCAATTTTGATCATATTTTAAGGAAAAAATGTTCCAGTGGTATTGGAATGTTTCAACACTGTTGGATTACAGCATGGCAATATTTCATTTCGAAATAGATTTTTCACTTGAAAAGTGTTAAATGTTGTATGTCAACCAGGAAACTGAGTGTTTTGATCACTGGAAAGCATGTGTTGGAAGGGTAACTTTTTCACAAAGAATTTTCAAATGTCTGATTTCCAACTCAGAACAAAGATAAATTTCAAAATCCGTCACAAGATGAAATCTCCTTCATCCATGCAGCTCTGCTGACACTGGTTGTCTTCTGTTTTCAGCAATCGTAGGTAACCTGTGCCTAATGTCTGGAGTGTTTTTTCTTTTGTTGTTTTTGTTTTTTTTCTTCCTGACACCTGGAGGGACATGAGGTCACATTGAATTTTCTTGGTCCCTAAACATCCTAATGAGATAACATTCATATGTAAGGAAATGTCACCTCCAGTGGTAGATATTATAAGTCAGTCTTTCCTGGATGAGATATTACTATATATAAATATATAGCATTTCTTTCCCTGTGAATTTTGTTCATTTGGAAATGAGCAGGGTTACCTCCGGTCCAGATTGAAATGGAGCATTCTATGAACAACAAAAACTGAGCTTTAGCTAGCTTGTCTCAATGACACATGAAAAATTGACAGCAGAGTAGCAAGTCCAGGCCCTGGCAAGGGTTTAGTGTCTCCACTTGTTGCATCTCAGTTGCAGCAGTTCCTGTGTGCTGCAATGCCGCTGTTGTGCTGCAGTAGAGTCACCACCATTTGTTCTCRTTTACTCTGGACCTCAGTCCTTTTCAAGGGCAGGCTATTGAGGATGTGTCCAAAATACATGCTTTCTAATTAAAGGAAATTGTTTACTTGATGTAGAGGGAGGAAAAAATAGTTCCTTTGGCTGGACTTTTTTTTTCCCCCTGATGTGTTAATGAGGATCCTCTTTGATTCCCCCCCCCCGCCATCTGAATCCCTCTCCTTTTCATTCAAAGACTCCTCTCTTCTTTTCTTCTCTCTTTCTTTCTTCTTTTGGCCCTTTTTACCCTTCTCTTTGTGCTTACAGCTACCACTCATTTTTCTCTGCTACCTCCACTGTTGTGTGTCAGATCACTGTCTAAGCCCCTCTCTTTGCTGTTTCCTGCAAGCCCCCGATCTTTCCACCTGGATGCCCTGTAGCGCTCCAGCGTGCCACGTCGGTGATGTCTGCCAGGGCCGCATGAGCGTGGCGCTGCTGTTCGCTTGCTGCTTCCTCGTCCCCCTCGCTGTGCAGCCATCTGTCTGGCCGAGGACAGGCTGACAGGTCCATGCTGGCAGAAGTGCTGCCGCAGCTCCCTTTTCATCCCAGTCCTACAGGCGTGGCTCACTGGGGGGACTAGACAACGCCACGTTTCTGCTCCTTGCTGGAGTGACATGYGGTGGAGGAGGCTCAACGTCAGAGGCGTTTGTTACTGTTCTTTACTTTACTGTAGTGCTCAAGGGTCTGACCTCAGAACGTTTGTGCCGAAACTGGTGAAGTGCGTCAGTTCATGTTTCTTTGCCTTTCCAAAACAGAATCTAAGTTGATGCATTTTGAAGTGTTTATGTTTTGATAAAATGGAAATTTTTTGATCGGGAAAGAGTTTTGTGAAGAAATTTCAGCTGGCCGTGAACATTAGCCTCCCCCCAGAGTTATGCAATTTAACGGCAAATACRTAATTTCAGCAGTGGTTTGGTATACTCTCCACTCCTCCTCCGGGCAACTTTTGCCATTTCCTCCCTCTGTGTCTCCAAATGCTGTGGCTGTGGTTATGGGTGGCCTTTTCCACAGTGACCACAGATGCCAGCGAGCAACTGCTCTTTTTCTTCTGTGAACTTGTTTCATTGATTTGAGCTGATTTGGTAGGACACTATCTTCCAGTAGAAGAAACAATATGAAACAAAACTTCCTGCTGCTTGTTCCAAGTCTTTTACCTTACCCAGCCCAGCTGCCTCTCATCTTCCCACTCACTAGTGACACACAGAGAATTAGAAGTCAGGGCTAACAAACACCATTAAAGTTCCTTAGTGTTAGAACAGTACTGTCAAGGTCTGAAGACTGCCAAGGGGTGATTTCTTGAGAGAGACATGCATTTTTAATGAAGTATATTCAACTTCAATGATGTGCAAGTTATTAAGYAGTTTGACAGCCAATGGCATGAGGAAATGGAAGCATATTTCCAAGGCAGGAAGGGGGTGGGTTTTTTGTTTTATTTTGTTTTGTTTTGTTTTGTTTTTTTGCAGATAAGGTAACAAATAAATTGGGCTAAGGCTTATGAAAACATGCAAGTAGGGATGTGATGTATTTACTTGCATCTTAAAGTAGGTGGGCTTATGTAGGTCTATTTTGAGACACATGCCCTAGAAGTGGGTGGCATATTGCTAGCAGGATCTGCCAGCAAAAGATCTTGCAGGGGAGAAAGTGCTAAACCTGAACACCGTTTTATAGGATTYAGAAGGTAGTTTCCAAGTTTCAATTATAAATAGTAACAGAACTGAACACACGTGCTCATCATACATCCAAAGGACCTSTGTTAGCACTATGCAATCTTAATATAGCTGCCCCATGGCAATCTCATGTTGGTATTTTGTAATTAAAAATTGAAAATAAAATGGAACTCCTATAGAAATGCTATGAACCTATTACTGAAATGCAGCCACCTGTGGCAGCAAATACATTGGCTGCTTAATCTGTGTCCAGAAACTCCATACAGTAATTTTGAAGAAGCAACAAAGAATTCTGTGTTCTCTTTGTATGGGTGAGAAAATAAATCTGAAGGCTGAAGTGGTAATTCCACCAGTTAGAATAGGACCCACATATTCAGGATCAGCATTAGACAGCTTAAAAATAAATAAAGGGTGGAAAAAAAAGGGGACAATGGGATCATCTGCTGCCTTGGGGACACTGTCTCTTTATTTCTCATTTCTGCAGTGCATATTTGTTCTCTTTTAATAGCATGGTGAGGCATCATTTCAGTACCAGCACAGAAGAAAGAATGCTTCCTACTGGTTAACAGATAATGCTTCATGTGTTACTTGATCTTTCCCATCTTCCTTGTTTTCTGGGTGTCTAAGTATTGTCTACTAGTGAAAAAGGCGATTCTGCCAGACATGAGATAGGGTACCCCTCCATCTGTGAGTTTTAGTAAAACCATTCTAAGAAAATGATATATTTGTTATTTCTGAATAGAAAAACTCTGCTTTGTGACTTTGATACTTAACATTGTATGGGTTCTTAGGAAATAGGAAAATTGAAGACAATACGTTTTCTCTTTATTTGCTGGCCGATGATACAGGAAAAACGTTCAAGGTCTCTAGGTAATGTAAGACTCTGGATCTTCTCATGGTCAATCATAATGCTTAACCTTTCTCTTTTCTGCAGTAAGTGCCCTTGAGACTGTTTGCATTTTTATTTCAAGGCTTTCACTGTGAATGCRTACAGGCAGAAGGAGGAGATTCTCTCGCAAACACGTAACTCCTGAATTCCCTTCTCTCATGGCATCATACAGACAAAGTCAGTTTAGAGGACAGTACCATTGTATGATCTGGGAGATTTGGCATTCATTTGTAAGTAYTGTGGTTTCAAAGTTTTTGTAGTATGAATCTGCTTGCTCCACTGAAGTAAGTGGGATTGTGCTGCTTTAGACCAGATGATAATCTGATTTTTAAACTATACCAGAGTTTTGTCATATATACAAGAGTTTTGTCACGTATATATTCAAAGTTGTGGGTTTTTTTTTTTTTTTTTTTTTTTTTTTTTTTGCAAAAAATATGAAATCCCCAAGGGCTCAGTTGTCTCGCAGTGTTTCCATATGCATGAAACTTGAGCCTTTTATGGCTGGAGTCTTAAAATCATGAAAGGGTTGGTAAAAATAAATAAATAAATAAATAAAGCTCAGTGCTTTGTTGTAGCTAACACTGTGCTCCACACCAGTATGTTGTTAACTTAGCAGAAGAAGAGCTTGTGGCCAAAGATAACAAAATCAAAGATGTATTTCATAGAAACCATTTTCAGTTTATTTTTTTCTGAATTTCTCTCTTTCCATTTTTTTAGACAAAAAAGAAACCATGGTTCATTTCTGTGACAGAAAGACAAGGTGGAGGTATAGGGGAAGCCTCGCTAACATGGGTTAAAGCTGTCCAAAAAAAAAGAAAAAAAAAAGCACTAGGTAATGCCCGGGTGGAACTCAAGTAGCTCTCCTTTTGGCTTACTTGGTTCTAGAGGAATGACTGCACAGTCAGGTTGATTGAGCTCTCACTAACCGCAACAGACTGCAATTAAACCTCACCCAGCATCTAAGAATGGTGCATACATTGCACCATTCTGCTGTGTAGACCTCCTGGCACTGTCACAAATATTGCAATGTGTGATTAATGGTAAAAAGGCAGAGGGCAAGAAACTTTTGATGCTGAGGTCCTGTGTTGGACCTGATACAAAGAAAAATCATCCCATCTCTTTTTTTGCCTCTGCTCAGAAGATGCTCACAATGCTGTATTTATCTCAATGTCATTTTCTTCGAGATGTGAGCTGGAACAAATCTGGAGCAGCTGCTTCATTTCTAAGTGTCCTTTAGGGATCCCTTCAGCAGACACTTTGCAGAATATAATGATGACATTCTAACGAGCATTAATGCACGTGTTGTCATTTTTCTATATTTACACTTCCCACAGGAGGCATAGTTCTGAAAAGGAAAAGAGAGAGACAAACTTTTACACATAAACTTCAGCATCTGAGTAAAGCTTTTTGGCCAGAGAATCCACATAATTAAAAAGAGCTGTAAAGCAGCGAGATTCCCAGGCTAGGAAACAGCAGCAGGGAATCCCAGCCCCGGAACTAGGTGCGGCTCTTGCCGGCACGCACAGCCTCTAGCACCCGGCTCGCTGGGTGAGGCAGCGCGTCAGCTCCAAGGAGCTCAGCCAGGCTCCAGCGAGAGATCACTGTGACTGTAAGAGCTTCCAGGAGCCACGCGGACCTCTCGATCTCTCTGGTCCCTTGAAGGTTACATTGGTATGATAGCAGTGCTTAGAACCCACCAGCGGAATCAGAGCCCTGTCATGCAAAGCCCTGTCAGAATGTGCAAGAAGGAGCAGTCCTCACCCAGCAGACCGTGCAGTCCAAGTAGCCCGGGCTGTAAGGAAAAAGCACAAAACTAGTAATCTTTTGATGTACAGATCAGGAGTAGGAGCACAGGGAATTAATACTACTTGTCTAATTCTATTAAAAAAAAAAAAAAWATGGCAGAGCCAGGATTGCTCCAAATCGCATGAACTTCAGTCTAATGATTTAACTGCAAACTACTAACATTATGCATTCAAGCATATACTTGCATTCTCTCTGCTTTATCCAAAAAGATGATGCATGGAACATATTCATGGCCTTTGTAGTGCACACATATTAGAGACATCATTAAGCAAACTTTGTAATGGCTTCAGAGAGCAATGCTTTTAATATCAGTTGCTTACATAGTGCAGTAGCCAAGTGTTTCTGTCATTGAAAAGAAGATCCTTGAATCTGAAATGCAATCAAATTCTCTTTGTCCAGCCAGACCGCATGAGGAAACAAGTAAAATAAGGTTTTTTTTCCCCCAACAGGAATGGTTATATACATACATACATATATATTTGCTAGTATGTATAAACATACATACATACATACATGTATATATAACCTACCAAACAAAATAAATGAAATGAATACATATATGTTTGGTATTTCATTATATAAGCAGCTGAACTGGATAAGGTCACAGCTTTGTCCTCTGCTTACCCATCTTATCAGGGGGAAGATTGTATCAAATAAATAATGTATTGAAAGAATTCTGTCTTTGTTTCTTCACACACATGCGCGCGTGCACACGCACACGCTCTCCTCCACAGTCCTTGCTACGTTATCCAAATCAGGAGTGAAAATCCAGCCAGTACGATAAATAGTAATAAATGRTTGTGCTTGTCTGTTGAAATTTTGCTGGCAAATTTCCAAACCAGATTAAAAAGTAAATTAGATTTCTTCTGGAGAGTTATTTTCAAGGGGTTTTGTCTGCTGATGTTCTTGTGCAAGATTGCAGCTTTACTAAGGGGGGAAGAGAACAAAAGAGGAGGATGAAGGATTGAGGTTGCAATTATCTGACTGAACAAGGCCCTCCTGTGGAAGGCACCTAATCAGGAAATTCTCAAATTTGCTTAAAATACAAGGTGCAATATAAAATTTATTTATAATCTGTCTCACCCGCTCAGATAAAACTGTTTCTAAAGCTAGGCAATTGCAGGAGACAAGCTGTAAAATGGAACAAGTAGAATCAAATCAGGTATTAGTAACAGTGGAATAAAATGATAAAAATGGTATCTTTTTAGCAGAGCATAATTTCTTTTTTATAGAAAACACAGATGAAGCARGGTGACATCGCAATGCATTACAAGCTGAAGTGAGAAGGGGGCAAGGAGTAAAGGAGATGAGGATGCAGAAGTTTTGTTAGTTCCTGAGCATCCCACGGAAGACAGCAGGACCCCAGGTACTAGCAAGTGGTTAACAAGGGGCAGATAACGAGATGAGAGCCATCTGGCTGTAGTACTCAAAGAGGCATGTGGAGGTTCTTGTGTCTTTTCATTACCAACTAAATTGACTCACCTGAGCCTTTCCTCAGGAGAGCTGGATGCAGCGAGGTGTTCTTCCAGTGGCTTCCCTTGGACCAAGGGTGAGTCTGTTTCTCCATTTATGCAGCAGAAATACTGTTATATTCTTGACATCTAAAGTATGTATTTACACTGTGTGCATACTGCCCCTAGCACTACTGGTCTTTGACCTTGCCAAGGAGCGACTGTAATGAGTAAACAAATAAAAAACACAGGGAGGGTATTAGGTGTATAGCTGAAGTGTTTTYTGTCTTAGTCTTTCCATGTTTGGGAGCTTGTGCTCTAGCTAGATGCGCAGTTAATTCTCGCAGTAGTGCAAGAGCTAATTGCCCAAGGATTATTCCAGTTTTCCATGTCTCCACTGAATTCAGTATGCTCCTTGCCCCTCGCCCCTCAAAGGACAAGTCACTGCTGGGAAACAAACAGCGATTTCAGATGGGAAAGTGTGTTTACCTCCAAATATTTATAAAGGAATTTTCTTCAGCATAAACCCCTTGTGCAACAAGRGTAAAAGGTTTTGGTTTTTGTCTTTTAACTGTGAAACTGACCAGTTCTTTGTGCTAGACGCACTGGTTTGTTACTGCACTTAAATGCCAGGAGAAACAGGTAAATTTGCTTGTGAATTCACAGAGTTTGGCACACCGTTATAATGTGACACAGAGCAGTTTAGGATTGCTCATAAATACTGGCTGGGCAGGGTGGCTGCTTAATGCAGTTGTTTGGAGGCAAATATTTTCAATGACTACGGGTAATGTTTTAAAACTTTCTGTATTCACACAACCCTTCTGTGTTTATAACCATGACCTCTGGAGATCACACTTATTGATCTCTATGTTACCTGGGCTCTGTAATTGCTTGGCTGCATTGGAAAAAAAATCCCTCCTCCTAGTTCTTTCACCATCCCGCTCTTGAAAAGAGAGGAACCCAAACATGCTGTTTGTTGAGCACTTCACTAGAGAAGTTGCAGGTTGTCCCCAGACACATTGCTCCCCTCGGTCTGGATCCGGTCTAGCAGAGTGCTCCTGGCAACAGCTGAAAACTAGAAAGCAGGGCAGAGCTTTCTTTCCATTCTGTGCATTCATGTCATGGCCGTTTCCAAGATCTACTGCAATGTGTAGTTCAAATGCAAGTGGATTATCAAAGGCATCAGACAGCTAAATCTTACAAGGCTACTGGGTGTGCGATCTTTAATTCCACTGAGCATCTAATACACGTTTACTTCCTTAAGTCTCTGACTTTTTGCATTTGTGATGTTATCGTGAAGAGAATCATACTGGGTTAAATTAATGGAACAGCTTTAAGCAATTACATTCCACAGCCTCCCCTGCTTGGAGCTGGGCAAGTGTGGGTGGGTGGGGGCAGGTGTTCAGCGGGTGCGGAGGTGGCGGTGGGTGTTCGGCCGTGGCTCCAGGAGGTGGTGCACGGCACGTGGGCAGGCCTCTGTATGTTGAAGGCTCTCCCAGAGAGGCTTCAGGTGCAGCTGTGATCTGTAGGTGAGCTGGTAGCCTGCTCCCYGCAGCTGTGCTGGCTGCCCTTACCCCTGACTCCTGCTGGTGGTAGTGCCCTTCATTTTGTATGTATTTGGGTAGCTGAGTTTTCAAGCGCTGAGCAGCTGCCTGGCAGACATGAGTGACGCACTCAGCCCATGTGGTCTGACTTCTATAATTGGGGTCAATCACAGAAAAAACCCTGTCACAGCAGAAAGGGCTTCTCAGATGCTGGGGCTGCTACAGACAGCAGCACTCCAGGGACTGAAAAAGAGCCACACTGACCTCACTGCCCTCTCTGCTCTCCCTTTCCCTCTGCTTCTTGTTGCCTGTTTTCTGTTCACGTAGCTCCTTTTTGCTCGCTCTCTCCCCTGCAAATGGAGAATGTTTGTCCTAGTGTTCAGTTGCCAAAGTTGTTACCTCTTCTTGTTCTTTGTACTGGCCGGGCTCCTGGGAGCTGCCTTCCTGAACGGTTTCCAAGGGCTCTTCCTGCATTTCTTCTACCCTGTTGTGCCATGAAAATAGCCATAACCACATCTTTAATTGCCTTTGTCCAGTAGAGCGGGAAGAGAACAGCCTCACTTCTCCAGTAGCGCCAGCGAGATCCCTTTTCATCAGCTGTGTATGCCTTCAGGACATTGCTCCTCTCGTACTTGTCAGTGTGTACAATTAGTCTGAAACCAGATAGGTTGCAGTGTCCCCTAAATAACATCTAAATCATTGGCACAAACACATTGCAAGAGGGTACCTGGCAGGGCTGAGCAGAGCCCAGGACCTTGCTGGTTAATCCTAGCAAAGCCTGGTATAGCTGGCTCTGCATAAAGCAGCCCCCCAGGAGGCTGTTAGGTGCAGTTGGGCCCAGGTAAGTCTAGAACTTGAGGTCTAGGATGCAGATCATAGAATCATAGATCTCTGACAGTGAGGAGATAGTGATGTTTTCCAGCTTATCTTGGTTGGGTTGCATGCAGGGAATAAGAATCGTGCTTGGAAGTGGGCTACTGATTTATTTGTACTTCAGGGACTCTGAAACCCATCTGACAGTTTTTGTTTGTTTGTTTTTTTCGGGGGGAAGGGGGGGTCTCTTCTTCTAGGACTTCTGAGTGGGCTTCTCTTAGCTGGTCAGGCTTAGGCTGTGCTGTGAACACACACCATTTACACTGCACTTGCAGTGAGCCTGCAGTCCTCCTCTGCCAGCTCACTGCATGCTGCTTCTCTTAGGTGCTGGTGATACATTCAGGTTGCTGCAGGCCTACTGCCTGCGCTGCCACCCTGTGCAGTAGGCTCTGCCGTGGGTGAATGGGCAGAAGCTCTGGGTCTTTACCCTGCAGGGAGAGTTACAGGTTGAGGCTATTTGGCAAAGAATGCAGGCTCTTTGCTTCCTCTGCACCTCTTGCAAAAGCTTCATGCTTCTGTAGATTATCCATTCAGCTGGAGCACTGATCTCCCAAAGGGGGAAAGAAGTTATCCTAACTTCTTGCACTGTTAGCAGTTCTGAAGGTCCCCTTATATTAGCTTCTCTGACACATTATTATACAGCTCCTGGCTTACAGCTTTCCTTGGAACATTTTCCTTCGGAATCTGCTGTGGCTTGGTGTACCAGTAGCAGAGCAGTTGGAGAGTGCTGGTGGCTCCATAGCAGCAGCAATTTGTTCTTACAGCAAAAGAATGCAAAAAGTTGCATCTGATGGATGCATTTCATCAGCGTGCGGTGGCATTTGGTGCCATCAGTAGTATCCAGTGTGGAATGCATCTTCCTGGGGGTGTACAGCAATCAGAACTGTGCTGTACCCATCATCATCTTCCCCACCATCACAGTCCATTGTGTGATAGGACCCAGACACAGGCACCTTCCATGCAAGGACAAAAATAGGGCAACTGCCTGCAAATGTATGTGGACTGAAGTTAAATGATACCAATCCTTCCAGCTGGAAGACACAAAAAGGGGAAAAAGAAAACTTTAGAGGGATTTAGTAAGCTGAACTAGAAACATCCCCTATTAGGATTGCTTTGCATCCTTCCTGTTAGGCTGAGTCCAGTTGCAATGTGAAGAATGYGTTTTCCCACCCAACACTGTTCTCACCTGTTGCCTGTGACCTGCGAATGCTGAAGCAAAGTGACTTGCTAAAGGTCGCCCAAAGCTGTAGAAGACTGACTGGAGAGTAGAATCCAGAGATCAGTTTTGCTTTATTTTTACTCCTGACATACTCCATGTGTCAGAGGTAAGCAGAATTTGTCAGCTCATGGGCCATAGTAAAAGCTTATAGAAAGAGGCTCTGTTCCCTGTGGTGGTAGTGTTGAAATAAATAAATAAACATATAGATCATTCCTAGTTCTTTTTGCTAACCCTGCCAGTCAGTGACAAAGGAGCAAGGGACCTTTCATTGAGATAAATACAGTGTAAGAGGGTAATTAAAGTGACTGATTTCTCAGTCAGAGGAGCTTTCCAAGGCTATGCTTCCCATAATGTCTTTACGTTCAAATAGGGAAAGGAGAGAAAAGAGCCAGTAAGTTTCAGAGCAGCATGAGCCTGTATCATTCAGCATGGGGACAGCTGTCTCTGAGAGGACCTTGCTCTCCCCATGTGGTAACCTCTAATCAGATGCACTTAAAAGGACCAGGAGGTCTGAAAGCATCCATCTAAACCCACAAATAATAACAATCTCATTTCCCTGCTATGTTGTATTAGCAAGACCTTTCCTATCTCCTTTTTCCCTTTCTCTGTTGCAAAAATAGTGTGGGGAAAGGATTCACAGCTTTAAGTTGACTTGTGAGTTTTTGCCCTTAGCTGTTTTTATGCTTTCCAAAATCCAGGGAGCTGGAGATCGGAGCTGTCATAGCTAGAGCGTGGCTGACAAATCTATTTAGAAGGTGAGATATGAAAGTCATACAACTCGAGTCTTCTGGCAAAGAAGATGTTGCAAATTTGCAAGGAGAAAAGAAACCTCTGGTAGAGGAAGGAGGAGCAAGACAGCCTTTAATGGCTATTAAAATACGCAGATTATGACCTCAGATATGCCAGCTGTACTTTGAATTGCAGTGTCTGCAAATGGTACTTTTTCTCCAGTACAGCTTAGTAGAGATCCCACTAGTTGGAACACAGGGAAAGGACAGTGAAATCAGGTTTGGATAATTGTTACCAATTTGCTAAAGATGGTGTCTCCCACCAGTAGCCACTTTTCATTGCCCTCTGCCAGCTCAAAGGCAGGCAATTTCTCAGCCAAGACATTGCCACTGTGCTCAAGAGGAAGAGCAGATTCTCTTGGGACAGCTGATCGCATCCTTGGCAACGCCTGTTTATGTGTTAGGAACTTTCAGAACTTCTGCCTTGGTCAACAAATTTAGGAAAGCAGCAGTTTGGGACTCTAGCCTTTCCTTATTTTAGGACTKCTCTCTCTGCTACTCTGGCAGGCTGTAACACAACCCTGTGGYCTTTTCAAGTGAGATGTTGAGGGCTCTTCCATAGTACCTTTAACTGCCAGTGAAAGTGCAAAGACAGGATATTTTTTTTTCCTCATGAAATTCCCATTCTCTGCTGCTTACAAAGGAGGTCTGTAAAGTCATCCAGTCTTTCAGCATTGTACTGAACTAAGCCCACTTTAGAGATATTTGGAATTCAGTAATGTCTGTAATGGTACCAGCTAGCATCAAGAAAATGGGTGATCATACCTCCTGCACCTTGGAGTTCTTGAATAGCTTATATGATGTTCCTCTGTCCTTGCAGAGYGCGTGCAGGCATCTAGGCCTGAGCTCTCATGCTACAACCTATATCCTGCTATATAAATAATCAAAGCATGTTGTTAACGTGTTCAGTCACTGAGAAGCAAATGTAGATAGAATAAAATTGTTCAACCAACAACAAACAGCCCAAAAATGGCAGAGCAACGGTTTGCCATGCTGCAGACTGCAGGGAGGCGGTTGACCTTGGTGTTGTTCACAGAGCACTCTGCTCTCTCTGGGGGTTCCTTCGAGTGGTAAGGAGTGCAGTAATTAACTACCTTTGAGCAAGATTTGCATTTCACTGAGGCAGGCAGCCACCACAGCCCACCAGATCATTGCATTTTCCCCAACACTTTCCTCCTCTTTGTATTACTCCTTTGTCTCTGTGCAGCTTCATTATGGACGTTCCATTACTTATCATAAGAGAAAATATGTCTTGCCTTGTT
Organism: Rhea americana; assembly: GCF_003343005.1. Classification (NCBI taxonomy): domain Eukaryota; kingdom Metazoa; phylum Chordata; class Aves; order Rheiformes; family Rheidae; genus Rhea; species Rhea americana. The sequence goes on from NW_028186116.1 coordinate 1,063,221, forward strand.
TGTGAACGATAAACGGTTTATATACTGCATGTTAATCATTACCCTGCACCTTTAATCTAAAGTGTTATCCAAAGCTTCAACTGGGGGCTCATTTAGATTTCTTGTTTGTAGCAATAATACCCTTTTAATATGCTAAATGAGAAAGCAAATGAACCTTCCTCACACTTACGAGTTTTTAAAAACATCTCTTCTTTAGTGGTTGAAGGTCATTCTTTTGGCAGATTAATGCTTAACTATTAGGCCCTATTCATTGTCTGGGGTCAACATTGCTGCTGTCATAGCATATTAAAAAGTGCTAGCTTGGAACAGTGACAACAGTGCTGCTAGGTGGGAGAAAGTTAAAAGGCCCAGCTGAACATGGTGATTCACTTCTCAGGTTCTCATTTCGACTCGGTTGCCATCGTTAGTGCTTTAATTTGTAGGGCATTAATGAATTTTAATCCCTTTTATGCTTCACATAAATGGAGCTTGATCAGCCCAGCTTACTGAGCTGCTTATTTGTTGGCCCATGAATTACACCCCCTTTACTCAGAAGGGCTGCTGGGGAGAGCTCTGGATGGAAGTTTCCAGGTGGGCGACCCACAGTTTTGCTGGGTATCTGCACCGGCAGTAGTCTGAAAGGGAAGATATAAATCGAAAACACTYAGGAGGTGGTGAAATTCAACTTTCCCAAGTACCAAGTTCACTCCTTGGCCAGAAAGATGTTTCTTTAGCGCTGCCCATCCCTTTACACTGTTTACAGGGTCCAGTGAGTGCCCTCGTAGCTCTAGTCCCCATCCAACCCCAGCTCCTCTGACTGTGTTTCCTCTATAGGGATGTAAAAGCTTGTTGCATAGGCACATTTTGTCACTGGATTCCAACCCCGTTCCTAAGCTTGAGATAGAGGCCACTGAAGAAAACTTCAATCCTAAAGAAATAAGTAGGTAAAATTCTTTCCACTGCAGTCTGGTCTCTTGCAGCTGCTGTTGCAAGCTCTTTGAGCTCCCTGCCAAGCTGCCAGTGCGCTCCACGGCCCAGGCACCTCCTGTCACTGCACTTGTATTCAGGGTCCGTGCTGTTATTCCAGAAGTCAACAAGCATCATCAAGCCATATTTAGATCTCAGGTTTTGATAAGCTCTTTTCTGTTTCTCAGCACCAGACATGTCTCTTCTGATGCTATCACACATTTCTCTCTCTTATTTTTGCTCTTCCTAGGAGCTTGTGTCCTAGTGATCTATGAGTTGTTTGGAGAAGCAGCAAACACTACTTACGCATTATATACATGTCTTGTCTGTTCCACTTGATAATGCCATTCTTTAATATGCTCAGCAGTAGCTTTTTAGCTGACTCTTCCCCCCACTCCCACCCTCCCTGATGCTTGCCTGGCATGCACTGAGGCCTTTTTATACTTCAAATAATTTAAAGGGGTTCGTTATATCTAACTTTGTTTTCCAAGATYCTTATGCACAGAGAAAAAAAACAACRAACAAACAAACAAAGCAAAAACCTACCTCAATAGCCTAGAGTGTTTCCATCCCTTTACTTGCAAAGATGTAATGGCTCTGAGGTTTGYTCAGAGATCAAAGAAGAAAAGACAATGATAGATTAGTACTTCTGAAATTCAATGCTATGCTAAAGCAAGGCAACGTGAATGTCTTTTCCCTTTTCTCAGCCGTGGACAGAGTAACTGCATGCGTGCATGTGTGCACACATCTGTTTGCTCGCAGGACATAAGGGCGTGCCTCTGTCTCCACTTGAGATCCTGTATGTTTATGTCTATATATGAATCTCAGTCTTGGAGGGAAGGAGAAACTACCTTTCCTCTATATGTATGCCTGTTCTTTTGTGTGGAGGCTGGATGTAATATAGTGATGCTAAATCATGGACAGTCACTGGCAGCTCAAATGTAATGGGCAGTGGGGAAGCCCTGCAACACATTTTGTCAGCAGCCCAATGTGTATTGCAAGCTCTTCATCGGTTTCCACAGGAGTCTGGGAACCTGGCTGGCTGAGGAGAGTGGATTGTGCCTCTGTTTTTCTATCAGAGTCAGGTTGATGAGGTACAGGATGATTGCTAAAGAGCTCAAAGATGCCATGGACTCTGGACTCTTTCGGAGGCAGAGGCAGAGATTCTTTTTTTTTTTTTTTTTTTTTTTTTTTTTTTTTTTTTTTTGAAAAAGAAAGCTTTCTCAGCCTTCTCTTTCCAACTGAGAGGAGAGAATCTGACATTGCTAGTCTGATTCATGAAAATCACTCTGAGCTCTTGTATTGATAGTTTCAGCTCTCTGAATCTGCAGGAATCTTGGCCTTATCCCTGAACTCAGTTATTTTACTTGTTCTCTCTCCAGATACACTAAATAAAACACTTGGTGTACTGTACTTGAGGCTCTCTGGCTTAGCTCAGTGGACAACGACGGCATGTTCTTTTTGATTGCTTGCAAAAAATCCTACTATTTCTTGCTTTCTGTTTGTTCATCTCCTGAATTTTGTGAAGGGGGGGGGAGGTACATGTGCATGCTGGTCTTGCTCAGTGAATGCTGTACAAGGAATTCTGATGGAAACCATGAAGGCTGCAGAAAAATAATGAAAATATCTCCTGGCTTGCCTGGGCAAAGGGAAGATGTCTTTGGTGCTCTCTCTTCTCTTAGGTACTCTTTAYAGTCACTGGAGGGTGTTGGATTGAGTGCCACAGTACCGTTCCAGCCATGCTCCTGCTGAAGGTACCATTGGGAGGTAGTCTTTCTGTTGACTTTGTTCAGGTTTATATGCAGCCAAACAGTTGGCAGTCATGTGAAGGAATCTGGGTGCCCCATTCAGCTGCTTTGAGAGTGTAGATTGCGCTCTTTGTGGTCCCTGGCAGAGGAGGGGCTTCACATGATCTCACACTCCCCAGCTAGGCCTGCTGTTCCACTGATTGCACCTCCTGGGAAGTTCAGGGTAGGAATTCCCAGCTGGCAGCTTTGTCTTTGACCCTGAGACTACAGAATAAATTCTGTCCTCCCTCCCAACAGATCATTCTGCTTTCAGCTTGATTATTAGCAGGAGAGGAGAGAAATATATGATGGATAGGCTTAAAAAAAACTCTAGGGTCACAGCTTTGTCTACAAAAGTAAATGATGTTAAGAGCAGAGACCCATCTCTCCAGGTGGCACGTGAGATGAACAGAGAACGCACTCTCTCTTTTGATGGAGCCCTCCCCGAAAGGGTCTTGAACTCAACTGTAAATAAGAAACCTGCTGGGGTGAGTCTGCTGCTCACCCCTCCTCTGCTCAGCCTGGGGATATGAGTCAGTCTCAGTGAAGAGAACCACAAACAGGGAACAACTTTGAGGCAATAAAGATGCTTGCTGCTTGCACAGTATTTTCTCCTTTTATGTTTTCAGTTGGCAAAGAGCTCTCTGATGCTGTATTCTGAAGGACTCCATGTGGAAAACTTTCCCAACTCTGAGCAAATGCTGCTGCATAAATAAATGATGGAGGAGAGGGTGGGGGGAAACACTTAAAGGTTTGGAAGGTAGAAGTGCAGCGGCCAAAGCAGGTATGTTCTGTGCTGTTATTGCAAACACAGCTGGCTGGTGGAATGCAACTGGGGTGAAATTACACAGCTAGAAATGGCAGGGAGTGAAACTTCATTTCTTTGGCCACTAGCTTCCCACTCAGTGTAATAACAAGCATGCGGGAATAGCAGTTACCCTCCTGGGAGATCCCAGAGGTGGGCTCTGTAGCACCCCAGCTTGCTGATTGCCTGAATCAGCAGCTGCAGAGTACAACTTGACCTTGCTTGGAAAGAGATGTCAAACAAATCTTTGTGCTCGTCACACATGGTTTGAGACACACACACCGTTCCCCACAAATCAATCTCTTTCATTGGCCTGGCCACTTGGTCTTTTTCTGGGGAGGAATGTGAGGCTGATGGTACTACATTTATGTACCTCCTCCTCCCTCCCCCCCCATCCGGAGAGTCTCGAGTTATAATAGGGTTATGGAGAAGCTTCACTGAGCAGCACCCACAGGATTATGAGTCAGTCATACAAGCTTTGGCAATAATATTTAGCACTATAATTATGCCTTGAAATGTCCTTGGAGAATCCACAGAGGCTACAAGCAAACGAGAGGAGGGGACATAAGAGCTGCTTTTCAAAGGGACCGATGYTCAGGTTGGCCCTGAGTGCCATCACTGAAAACCAGGGAGGTGTATCGTAGATGTTTCCTGTAGGTCAGCTGCACATCAGGGTACTGGCTGCCTTGAGATGGTGAAGGACAGGAGCAGGGAGGTAGTAAGCACAGTGCGTGTCAGGAATGTGTCTGGCAAGCTGAACAAAACTTAGCATGACACAGGCAGAAGAGGAAGCCCTGTGGAGTCCCAAGCTGAACTTGCAAAAGATGCATCATGCTGTGAGGCAAATCCTTTGGCCAAAGTTTGGCAAAGCATGCAGTGAAGAGACAGGCTCAGTGAATGCACGTGAAGGTGCATTTGTAAGGCCAGAAGCGATCTCACTCTGTGAGCTTCAAGCAGCGCAAGGTGGTAGTCCTGGGCGGTGGCAAGGACAATGCTGTCCACAGCAAAGGGGGCTTGCTGGAACAGGAGTGGTGGAGCAAAAGCCATGGCTCTRTTCTGCTTATATTAACAACCTTTACTGCTCTTGGGCAGGGAATGCCAGGCTCGGCAAGCCCTCAGGCACAGCCCAGTAATCAGCAACATGTCTGGACAGTCGGCTTCGTGCTGTGGTAGGATAACTCCTTGCTTCCCACTATGGACAGGAGAAGAAATGGTTTTGGAGGCTTAAGGAGAGAAAGAAGAAAATCTCCTGGAGCACTGACGCATTAGAGTTTCCTCGTGTGTCCCTTTGTCTGAGGGCACAGCGGTGGTAGCCAGGGTCAGCTCATTTAACCAGCTTCTCCATGTTCAGTGTCTAATTCAACAAACTCCATAGCAACGCTTGAACCATTCTGCTTACCTGACCTTACCTGACCTCCTTGTTAACATCTTTCCTACTAAGTTGCTCTAATGTGAGTCTAAAATGCTGCAGAAGCTCTTTTGACTCTGAATTATGCTACAACAAGATGAAATATTAGGTGTGGTGACCAGGATATGGCAGCACAGGTGGAAAATTCCAGCCGGCTCTGCCCATAGCACTGCATGAAGCTCCCTCCTGGCTGCTGAGCCACAGCTTTGGGAGGTCTGCCAGGTGCAGGGAGAGGCGCTCAGGGTGGAAGGCTGATTTAGGATGTTTGCTGACAGCTGGTTTGTATGTGGGAAGATGGGGAGGTGAAAAGTAATGTTGTTTGGATGTTGTATTGATTTTAGAGTATTGTATTTTTTTTAATTAATGGCAAAGGTGCCTAGCTGCTGTTGATTATTTATTATTTTGTATTATGGTAGCTAGAGTCCCCAGTGAGATCTCTGTCCTACTGTGCTCAACACAGAAGTGGTAAGAGCGAATACCATCCTCAGAGGATTTGCAGCTTCCCTAGGCAAGATGCAGAAGCATGGAGGAGGAATTGCTTTGCACCATGTGGCAAGGCCAGCAGTTGTAAGGCTAGACCAAGCTGCCTTAGTGAGGTTTTAATAGCTCATGACAAAAGTAAACAGCAGAGCATCCAGAGCCTCAGTCAGGACTGAGGTTGTAGAGGCAGAAAACAGACCCTGCTGTAGAGAACTTGCCCTCAAAACCCCACATGAAGGGGCAAAAATGAGCTCATGACAAACAGATGAGCGTGCTAAAAAATAGGCCCAACTCCGTTCATTTAATGTGGTATTATTCTGGCAAAACATTTCTCGGTAGTCATTATTTACAGCGCAGCAGCGTTTAGAGGCCTTGTAGGTGCTCAGTGGTATGTAAACAAATAGTAAGAGAGACAGCTTCTCTCCTGCACTGCCATGATCTGCCTGCTGCACTTGCACGTTTCAGATTTTACACATAGTAAAAAACCCTTTAAATATATGTATTGTAGTATAAGCATATTACCATAGCAGTGTGAAATGTAAATGTTGCAAAATCTGGCACTTTCTAATTTTTGAGTGCTTGTCTTAAACTGAACTTAGCCCTCGTGTGTAACATTTCAGCCAGACAGTTAGTTTGGCAATGCTCTAAGTGATTGAAAATAGGTTTGTAATGGGAAGTGATGAGCTGCTTTGACATTAGGCAGTTCTACCAGCTTCAGCTATAATATTTCCTTTACTGGGACCTATCCAGACTATTTTAAGCAAACTATGAAATAAAACAGTGTCAAATGTACAAGGGTAAAAGGATTTTTCTCTTTGGAATAAAAAGAGATTAATTAAAAGAGGGGGAAAAAAAAAAGTCTTTGTCCATTACTGCAATGATTTAAGTACTGGTAAAATATGCCACATCCAGCACTCAAATCACTGCCGAACCAAGTGTCCTCTTCGCAGCGCATCAGKGAAATTCCCTCTCTCCCTTGTCTCCAGCAGGTATGGTCAGGAACCCCTGACCTCCACACGGCAAGAGGGGATGCTGAACTCTGTGGTCCATCCTATCTTTGGCCTCTCTGCTTAGTCTCACAACAAGACTGATTAGCTCCAGTTGCTCAAGGAAGGAGAGGGGATTGCTCTGGAGAGGAAAATTATGTTAGATGATATGTGAACTGCAGAAGGACAAAGCTGGTCATGAGTATCAAAAAACTAAGTGTTTTTGTGTTTGCACAAGGACATTTTTGTGGCAGGGCTTTCCCTTTTCAGAAGCCTATTATTTTGTTYAGCAGCAAGATGTTAGTCAGCAGCCCCACAAGCACGCTCTGTAGCCTTCCAAATGCTCCTGCAACATTCCAGTACTGATCTTCTCCACTGAGTCCCCAGTGAAAGCAAGTCAACATTAGTTTTTCCCCCTTGTCATCTGAGAGACAGTTACTGCTGCTGGTTACAGCTGCTGTTGCCATGTTAGGGTCTCAGTGCTTTCTGCCTGATGTGACACCAGCATCACTGGGGAATTGGAGAGACTGAGCAAGAAAACATGATGTGACACCCCTGGCTGCTCCCTCTCTCCTTTATAGTCCACATATTGCACCAGGAAGCAGAAGCATCTGCCAGGACTTGGAAACCTTTCAGATCAACGGAGGGAGCAAAGAGAAGAGCCACGAATGTGAGCAGAGGACTGCATGGAGTGGTTGATAGACTGAAGAGAAGCCAGAAGATAACTAGGGCCTTCCTACCATAGCTCTTAGTGCAAACRACTTCCGTAGTCGTGACTGAGTTAGCATATCACAATTACCATGCCTCTGGCTTACCCCAGTTAGGCAGTTGGGGTAAATGAGCAACATTTAGGTGTACAACAGGGCACCCAGGCTGTGCATTACAAGTTGACTGCCATGCTTTTCAGCTGCCAAAACTCCCTCTTCCAAAAGCTCCTTGCCTCAGAGCACTGCTTTTGGGCTGTGACAAAACAACCCAGAAATGCGATGATTGTCATTTTTGTATTGCTTAAATAACAATTTGAAATTGAATTAACATACCTTAAAGGTCTCATTAAATCTAAATTAAATGTTTAGTCAAGCATCCTTCATGTACTTTGCCTTTGCACACTTTGGTGAGAGTATTAGCGTGTTTAAAAGATACTAATATTAACTGTGTACTGCCTTCAGTAGTTAGTGTAGCATATGGCGACCCCAACTGGGATTGAGGTCCCTTGTGTTTGGCATTGCACAATCATCTAAGATGAGATAGTGGCTTCTTTCAAGAGTTGTGGTCCAAGAAACTCAAAGGTGTTCTGACCTGATCTTCATTGTCCTGTCTGCTTGTCGTTGCAGGCTGAGGTTCAGAGAAGTATCTTGGATAAACTCCCCAAACCTTTGCCTCCTGGCCTGTTTGGAGAAATTGTTATGAGACTGAGAGAGAAACAATAGACCAAGATTTCCTTAATCCAGCCAGTACAGCATGCATTAGAAAGATAGGAACATCAGCTAAAATGCTTTCAGAGAGGGGTCGATTATTTGGGCTTTTCCCATAATGGCAAGCTAATAATACAAACCTCAGATCTTAATGAGGAACCGTGGTCCTCTCTTCACAGCATATGTGACACCTCCTTTTGTTGCACAGCTGGTGTGATGTCATTAGCATCTTACAGGGGAGGAAATGGAAGCACACAGGTCTGTCCAAGCTAATGCTAGAATCCAGAAATAACTCCATCGGTCCTTGCGCCCGCTGCCTGTGCCATAATCCCTTTCCTCAGCAGATGGGGAAGGTGCATATAGGTTTAGGCCAGCACAACAGTGAGCCTGGTGCATGTAGACGCTGTCTATGCAAAGAGGGGCTGTGGTGCCTCTGAACCCTGCCCTGTGTCTATTCCCTCCACTTCTTGATGCTGTGAGGAAAAAGGGCTCTACTGGAAAAGTGGTGGAGTCTGCAGGGAGTGAAATGAGAGAATAAATGTGTCCGGTTTCAGGGAGAAATGAAACATCTCCATGGGGACAAGGAAATGAAGGAAGATTCAGTGAAACCTACGGTGTAGAACAAAGCGTGTCAGTTTGTGCATGACATAACTCCCCATTATGGGATAATCTCAGCAGCAGGCGTGCTTTCTCTACTCTGGAATCTGCTGTCTTAAACCTTCAACTCTGCACAGAATTTGGCAACTGTAGGAGCATCAGCTGCGTTCCTTTCTCCATTCCTGCATGAATGTTTGGGGTGGGGAGGAGTTTAATAATTTTTTTGTGCAAAGACATAATTATACTTCCCTGATTAATCTTCAGACTGAGTCAAGCGCTTGCCATAAATCTTTGAAACAAACATGTCTATTTATATTTTAATTATCTTTTTTCTTCTGTCCTAAAGTTCAGGTTGATTTGAGCTTCTTCTACGTCTTTATAAATTGAATGATTCTCTCTTCACCTTTCCTWGGCATATTGCAGGCGAGATGATGGTTTGCCTGTGACATGGCAGCTGTCCTCTTGCTCTGATACAGGGTGATTACATCTTTTCACCCTCATTGTGAACTTAAGTTAGTAGCCTGGACTCCTTGATTCCAGAGTGCTTCTTTAGATTCATAAATCCCTGAAATGTTTCCAGGGGAGGTGTGCATGGTGTAGAATGAACAGAAATCTCTCAATAACCTTATCTTTTAACTGTGGGATTCTCTTCAGAAGCAACCTGTGAACCCCCGGGGGTGCTCGGACCAGATGTTGAAAACCTCTGTTGTAGTGTTTACAGAAGGGAGTGAGTACAGCAGACTCTTGGGAAGAGCAGAGCATGTTTGAGGTGCCTTGCTCTCTGAATTACCTTTGGGGTGACTCTTTTTGAAGCTGTTAAGTCCTTTCTACTGCGGTGTATTTTAAGGACTCAAAGGCTTGAGGCAAACATCTTCTGTTTTATTCTTTTAAATCTGAATAATTAGATTTATAATTATAAACTGATTTATATCTATAAGTGCTCAGTCTCAATGTGTCTGTAGGCTTGCTAAAAGGGATTGTTTCCAGAGGATACTTGAGCTGGATGAGYGAAAATCTTTCTTCAAGGGAGCGTGAATGCTGAATTATTGAGAGCTGAAAGGAAGCGCCTGCTTTCCCTGGGTAACCATTCCAGTCGTCCTCTCGTTTTCAGTGAGTTGCTGTAATTTGTAAACATTAATAACCATTATTATTATTAAAAAGGAAAGAAAGTGAGTAGCCCTGTAACTAATTACTTTAAGTGTTTTCAATGAGCCACAGTTCAACTCCTTTATAAAATCTCCTGCTGTGAAGACCAGATTGTCATTATGATCAGATCTTTCCTTAGACCTATTAATTTTACCCAGAATAACAGCAGAACAGATGCAGGGAGAAGGCTAGTCTGATTAACATAATTCTTTTCAAAGACCATTTCCTCCCTAAAGGCCACCATACCATCTCTTCTATCCTCTCTCAGATCTAATTATGTTCAGGAGAATTCAGACACTGATCGGTGATCTCAGCAGATGTCACTTCTCAGATATGAAGCCCCCTTCAGGATATGAAACCTTATCAAAAAATCAATTGAAATTAACAATCCTATCACTTCTCCCTTTTTCCATGGCCAGATTAAAGTTGTTTCTGAAAAGCAACATCTATTTTTTTCCAAGTAGAGAGACTGAATTTTAAGAAATTTCATAAGCTTGTGTTTTGTTCCTTCAGCTTCTGAAATACTTCTTCTTCCTGCAATTTCTGTTTTTCTCTCTTGCTCTTCTTTATACCACCTCTGCATTATGATAAATGAAAGAAAGAAAGAAATCCCAGCACAAATCAGCCACAAATTTTAATAAGCACAGCATCATTGTCCTACTTCTGTTCAGACAACTGGAATTTCAGATGAGTATGTAGAAACCCTTGCAAATCTAGGGCCTAACCCATGTTTCCCTATTCCCACACCCTCTGCTGATATCTTGAATATTATTTTCTTTATTGGGATACTTGTCTTCCATTTGGTGATTGTTACAATGTCAGCACCTGTAGCAACTGTTTATATGAATACTTAACATTAGCAAAGAATCTGAAATCGGTGTGTCTCATGGAAAATAGGATAAGATTAGATCTCCAAAAGCCACCAGTGCTCTGTAGATTGGCCACAGTCAGCTGCTTTGCGGAGTGCAACCCCTCCACAGAGGATTACACAGCCCTTACCCCAAGGCGAGTACAGTAGGGAAGAACATCTTTGCTCCCCTGTGTAGCTGAGATATCATTATGTGATGAAATATATTTATATCCCTATGCAAGTGCCCATGTGCCATTTAAACGAAGCTTTTAACTGAACATTGCAGTGGCATTTCACACGGGGGAAATTGTTCCAGTATTTACTGCTATTAAATTAATTTCTCAGTAGAGGATTTTAGACTCTTGTAATTCATGAGGATATTTTAGGTCCTGTTTACTGTCTGGTGCTTAAAAAAATTGTCTCAAGCATTTGTTTGCTGAATATAACATTGTTATTACATTAACTTTCTCTCACAGGAGAGACAGGGGTTCATTAATGTTGATGCGGAGCTTATTGTATTGCTGAGCTCTCCCAAAAGCAGGTAATTTTTCATAACATGTGTGGCAGTATTCAGGCACGCTGGGATGAGCTGAAAACGCTATTGTTGTAACCTAATGCCCGTATGTACCTTGAAGGACTGCAGCTGTGAATAGCACTGGAGGGAAATGCTTCGAGGCCTGTGCTATACATCGGGTTAACAATATATCCATACCACTAAATGCAGAGATGCCTGAGACAGCTCCAATTGAGCAGCGCATCTCTGTTTRCCGTTATGGCAGTACCATTAACCTTGCTCCTGGAAGGAGTCTGGGCGCAGCTGCGTAAGTCTGATCGCAGCTAAGCGATGGGCAGTAGTTTGGCGGCGCCTTGCCTTGCACAATGCAGGTACAGCCTGTCTTTTCTTCTGCAGCTGGGAGATGCAGGAGGATGAAGATGTCACTGTTCTGGTAATGGGTCATTTGTGCAGCTCTCCAGTGGGTTTTGCATGGCAGGTGTTTGTAAAGAAAGCTTCACTGTTGATGCTAAAGGAGGTGAATGATTGTGGAGGCTAGTCTCTGGAAAACATACATCTACTCCAAGTGGTAGGGTGCTTGTGGTGATCTCTGCAGGGTCATTTTCAGACCCCTTATCTATAAAGGCTTTGCATTCTCTCTAGAGATATCTGAAGAACGAGTCTGTTGGGAGRAAATGCGGCCCTTGAACTTCTGGACTTTTTTTGTGCGTCACTGTTGTGCCTGCTAAGCAGCTGTCAACCCACGCACCCRATTTAAATAAGGTGTGAGATGAGGCTAGGTCTTCTGCTAGTGCCGGGCCTCCAAGTGGGGCCAATGTGTCTGGGACGTCCAAATGAACTGCTGGTTTTGTGTGCGGGTACTTTCCTGGGCCACTCCTGAAAGGCTGTCAGGAACTCAGCTTTCAGGTGCTCTAATCTATGCTAAATGTCAATGAGCTGCTTCAGCAAAAAAAAATCCTGAGGAAAYGGGAAATGGCTGCGTATGCCACAGTCTGGGTTAATCATCTTACAAACAGTGTCTARGAGAAGATGCTCTGCTGCCGCTTGATGCATGGCAGTGCCCTTAAGCCTGGTGGAGTCTATTTTGGTCACAGAGCAGTGAAATGAGCTGTCTGCACTCTCGCTGCACGTGCGTGTGCACTTCCACACAGATCCGGCTCTCGTTCTCGGGTGTCCCTGTCTGAGCCATCAGTGACAGCTCCTGCAGACAGCGCTGCTGGTGCGGTGCTGTGCTGTGCACAGCCTCAAGCGCTGCTGCGGAGCAGGCAAAGGCAAAGTGTACCTGGAGCAAAGGAGCTGTAAAAGGGCACGTATGCTGTGGAAGGATGCCCTCAGCTCTGCCTCTTTCTCAGTCCCAGGCAAGTCACCTCAGGATAGTTTCTCTTCACCAAGTTCTGTTTGTTTGATCATTTGATGTAGCCTGTAAGCTCTTTAGGATAGGGAAAGCTCTTGTTCTGAGCATTTCTGTAGTGTCTGGCACAACATCTCTTGTGTCTACAGGCTAATACTGCAACAAAAACAAAAATGGCAAGAGCTGTAATGGATTTTTCCAAAATGGACAAAGAAGTCTGATGGACTGAATTGTTCCCTTTTGTAACTTGATTTCCTGCTTCCAGAAAGGTGGTTGCATGCTGGAATTGAACTACCAGGCAAAGCAAGTGCTGTAGTAAGTTCAGTAGCCCCTTGGATTTGGAGTATTGTCTGTTTGTTTTAATCCTAGAAGGAGGAAAGCCTGAGCCTGGAGTRTATGATTGGGTACAGTACTGGAAAATGATTAAAAGTTCTCAGCATTGAGATGATTGGGAAAAATCAGTGAGTGCTTCCACCACACCAGGCGGAGTGGAAAGATTCCAGGGAAAAAGGGCTTGGAGAGATTATCTTACTGTCCAAAAAAGAAAGAAAATAACCTGAACTGTTGCCACAAGGATGCTGCTTTCTTTCCAATGATAGGTAGTGTCTTCTGCCATGTGATTTCAGGTAAAACACAGGAATTAACTGAAGAGAAGCCAACAGCAGACAGACTATTTTTAATTGATACAATCACATATTAACCAGATTTTTCACTTGAAGAAGAATATTAGAGTACTGAATGACAAAACCTTTGTTTTATATGCTTCATAGATCCAAAAAGAAATTTGGCTCTGTGACTCAACTTGGAGTCCTGTGAGATGTTGYGGTCTGACATCTGAAATGGTATTATCAAGTCGTTGTACAAAATGAAGTTATGCACAACTCAGCAGAAACTTGTGAGGATGGTTCAATGTTGTGGTCAGCTGGGACTTCTTTCTCTCATCTCCGTTACRTGCCAAGGCACAATGCAGGCAGATACAATCCAGCTGCCACACTCTAMAGCATAGTGTAACACAAGCTACATTTTGCCAGTCTCACAGCTCTTGTAAGCGGCAGCTCTGCCAATATGCAAGAGCAGACCAACATACTGACCGGTGCTGCAAAAAATACCTCAGTTCATAATGAGCTTTGAAAAAACAAATCCACTGAGAATCCCAGCAGGTCTCTACTGAAGATTACATTAAAAATATATAAGAAGTGAGTCCAGTCACATGTGTTGGCAGTAATGTGTAAGTCAGTGGAGATGTCCAGAAGGAAATAATGTCACTGTGTGACAAGGCAGTGTTGCATTTATCAGTTTGAACAAGAACTGGGCAAGAAAAGCTACAGCCTAGAAACCAWACTGTGTCTTCAGCTCAAATATTTYCCCAGTCTTAACAATATGCATGCTGAAGCTGGAACAAAAGAAAAAGAAGAGTATGCTGAGGCCTGTGTTACTGGTTAACCTAGAATGTCTGCAAATGCAAGTACTTTACTGGGCAAACACTGCTCAGGAATGGACAACATATTGCTGCATGGAAGAGTGGCCAAGCCAGAGAGAAGTGGAGCCTTGTTTGGGGTGCAGGAAGGATGCAGACAAATACTACCTAAGGCAGAACAGCTTTTCTGAACTAAAACATTTTTTTTCTCTCTCTCTCTCTCTCTTTTTTTTTTTTTTTTTTTTTTTTTTTTTTTTTTTGCTTGTAGAAGTTTTTCTGGAGGTTACAGTACTGTCTGCATTACTTAGAATATCACATATATAATTTTTTTTGAGCTAGCAGCTTTCATTCAGAGNGGCCAAGCCAGAGAGAAGTGGAGCCTTGTTTGGGGTGCAGGAAGGATGCAGACAAATACTACCTAAGGCAGAACAGCTTTTCTGAACTAAAACATCTTTTTTCTCTCTCTCTCTCTCTTTTTTTTTTTTTTTTAAAAAAAGCTCAATTACTCGCTTGTAGAAGTTTTTCTGGAGGTTACAGTACTGTCTGCATTACTTAGAATATCACATATATAATTTTTTTTGAGCTAGCAGCTTTCATTCAGAGCAGAGATTTTTCAGATAGATGATGAGCCAATTTCATCCTGGCCACACTCAAGAAACTACTAAGCTAAAAATTTAAAGAGCAAGAAAACAGAAATGACAGTGATGGTGCCTGATGCCCAGAGATGGATCCAGTGATTTACCCAGGGGTAAACTCACAAAGATGAGCCACAATCCATTAGATTTTAGGATTTACTCCTGCTCCTGCTGAAGTTAGTGACTTGAAAGAAATGAGTTGGCTATTTGTGCTTGTGAGAAAGCAGTTACAAATACRGACAGAAGTGGCCTAGCTCCTAAGGAAAGATTCCAGATCAGACTCCCTTTTTTTTTTTTAATGACTGCTGCCTCAGCATTGACAAACAGAAATAGAAAGGCCTGGGGAATTCAGCTTTTGCAGTCCGCAGCTTTTCTCACCAGCCAGGGAACTCGGCTAGTGTGATGTTTCCCATTGCTCTGGGACGTCCATCCCTCAYGAGTAGGAAGATGAGAACTAATAAACTTGTCTCACCTCTACCATTAGACAGCGGAAACATTGAATTCATTGCAAGTGTTTGGTTGAATATACCACAGCCTGACAAATTCAGTTCTTCAGTCCACAGAAGACATGGTGACATTGGAACAGGGTAGCTAGGAAATGAATTCCACAAATGTGTATTTAACTAACAGAAGGAACCACACCAGCCCTGCCAAAAAGCGTTGCCTGCCTAGAGCTAAAAGACCTGTGAAAGACTCGGCAGATCTTTCATGGGCAGCATTTACTGAGAGGCCAAAGCAGAAATGGTTATCTACTCCTACTAGTGCGATTCCTGCAGCTCAGCTCTTTGGAGGGAATTACTTTCCTTTCCTGCTGCTCTTAAAGCAACATCAGTGAAGTGGGAGCCCACCAAGCTTTGCATATGGACTATAAATRTTCCTCAGCTGGAAAGGTAGCTCATCCCTTTAAGCAGAAGTGCTTTCATGTCATGTGGGGGACTGTAAAGGACAGAGCTCAAACAGAGAAATATCTTCTCCCCCACACACATCCCTCCAAAGAAGCGGCTAAAAGATACACGGCCTAAGGTGGGGTGAAAAAAAAATAATAAAGGTGCTTCATTTTAAATGTTACGATTATCTTTTAGTTACTAATACCTTCCCCTCCAAATGGCTATGTTTCTGCGGCTGAAATTGGCAGCAATCAGGCTTACAAGTGTTGGGAAGAGATTTACTTGGACAGATGAAAGAAAACCATTTTCTTCTAAATGCCTGTGCCCAGAGCTAGATAATATGGCTTTCTCTGACGATGCATAAGGCTGGATATGTGCACAGAGCTCTTTTTCTCATAAAATATGATTATTTGGATATGGGGAAGGACAAATCTCACTTGGGTGGTAAAAAGGTTTTGTTGAGGTAATAAGATTTGTAAAGGGTGGTGATTGAAAAGAGCGATTTAAAAAAAATAAAGAATAAGAGCAGTAGACAACATCACAGCATCAGCGTTACAGGGGTAAAAAACAGTGTGCAGCTAGCAAGGGTGGCCCAGGCTGAGAGGGCAGAGTGACTGCAATTTGAGGACGAGTGCTTGGAGCAGAGAATTTGCAAAGCTAAGACCTTGTGCTCGTGGAAATGCCCCTTTCAACCTAATGCAGGAAGGAGGAGGAGGGGGTGACAGCAGCAGGTGTAGAACTGCGTCTCAAATCTTGATCGAACGCTTTTTCAAAGCATTTTGAAGCATCAGTGGATTAAGCGAGCCAGGTTCATCAGAAGCCTGATCCATAGCCCGCTGAATGATTCCTCCTGACTCCAGTGAGCCCTAGCTGAATTAAAGGGCACAGATTAGTACCAGCAGCCAGAAAAGCTATTCTTCCTTAACAGCAGGTAGAGCCCAGATGAGGGCTTTTTTCTTGAAAGGCTGTTCTGGGGAGCCTGGGGAATAGCCCAGGCCAGAAAAATTTGCTAGGGGTTTTGCTTGTAGGGTATTGGCAGCAGTCTTGCACTCTTCTAACCTCTGAACCTGGAGTGTTATTTCAAGCAACTTACAGAATAGAGATGGGTGAAATTCCCCACCTACTATGTCACTCAGGTCTGCCTGCCCGGTTCTGAATCTCTTTGTGCTTATCAACTATGCGAGGTGCATAGAGAAGTGAAAAAAAATCATCCAGTGTGGTCTGGGGCTGTCTACAGGCTGTGCTCCTTGAAAGAGCACCTCGCCACTCGTGTTGTATTTCTCCTTTGCATATGAAGGCTGAGTTAGGTGGTGTTTTCATCTAGTGATAATGAGATGCTCAAATCTAGTTTCTTCTTCTGGGCCGTCATTTAGCAGAGGGTTTTGATCAACAAAATGATGCTATTTGGAACTTCGTCACTTTTTTGAAGTAGAAATCTAAGGAGGTAGGGGAGGAGAGAAATGAAAGCCTGTGAAGATTCAACTAACTGGACTTCTCAAAGCAAAAAAATAATTATTATCCCCCTGAAAGAAGAGCTTTTCTGTGAGTCCTATCAAAGCCACACTGCATCCTTCAGATGAAAGCCTTACTTTTTTAGTCCACTCCTTTTAACACCTCATTTGGTTTTAAACTCTGTTGTACCTAAATGAACAAACAGCCTGTCTGTTGCACAAAAAAAAAAAAAAGAAAAAAAAAGAAAGAAAAAAGAAAAGAAAGGCATTTTTCTTTGCTTTTGAGCACTCTTTGATATCTTTCTTACTTTTCAGCTCACAATAGCACCAACCACAAATTCTCCAGGCGCTGCAGTAAGTCTAGCCACACCAGTTCTGTGTGTGATGAAAGCTTTCACACGAAGATAAAGGCATCAAGGTTTCCTTCTAATTACCAATTACCAGGGGCCTTCCTGTCAACCACGTTGAGTGGATTGCAGAAGGCCATAGGAAGGGATCTTGATCTTTGGTCATTGCTTGTCATAAAAGAAGAGTCCTCAGAGATTTTCCATTTCCGCATGGGAAAAGACCGAATCTGCAGAATGGTAAAGACTATRGTGGTTTAACATTAAACAGCCAGAAGGGCAAGAAAGCTGTGAACTAATTTTTTGAGAATCACTGCACTCTCCTTTTAAGCATCCATGCCTGGAAAAAGGACCCTGCCTTAAGATGCATTAAGGTTATATGCTTCAGTATCTCCTGCTGTACTTTCTTATCCAGATGCTGTTGAGAAGGAGCTTGTTGGATTTTTCACACCAGTTCAGCAGTTCCGGACAGCAAAAATTCAATGTATTCCAGTTTTTAAAATAGAAATAATAAAACAAATTGTAGCAAGTAGCAGATGTTGCAGAATGTAATTACCAGCTAATCAGTTTCTGGCCTTTTTTTTTCTTCACCCATTTAAAATAGCTCTCTGACTGAGAYGCAGTGTTTCGAGAAAGCTCTGTTTAGCTACAAGAAGCAGCATAGTATGGAAATGTAGGTGACAGGGGACCGAGGTGGCTCTGAGGGTGGCTTGTCCTCGGTGGTATTCCTTCAGGCAGCAGCTACAGTGGTCAACGTCCTTCCCTCTTGCGGTGCGTGCTGAGAGTCCCCAGTTCCAGCCGCAAAAGACGGCGGYGCTTCTGGGTTAGGAAGCGGCCCGCGGGGAGCATCGTAGGCACAGGAGCTCATCTAGCAACAGAGCGGCAGCCTGAGGTGCTACAGGGGTGGCAATTTGCAGGTAAAACCGTCCTGTGGAGTAGATCCTGGTGACAGACTGATGGAGCAGGTACCGCTTAGCGGAGGGAGCGCGTCGGGGGCTACCATGCTACGCGCTTCGGTTGCCTGTCACCTGCATGTTGGAACGAATGCCCCTGGTTAACTCGAGCCCTGACTTTGATGTGAATCCCAGATGCACTCATCTAAAATGAGGCCTGGAAGCTTCATTCTCCCCAAAATCAATACTTATCTTCAGTCTCTTCTGGTCTCTTGAAATGAACTGTGTCACAGATCAGAGAAGAGCGGAGCAAGCAGCATTCAGAGGGACTTGGCAAATTGCTACATCTGTTTGCTGTGAGGCTGAGCAGTATGATATGGGATTACTCCTTATTAAATATATATGCTCTGTGTTTACACTTGCTAGAGATTCTCAGGTCTGTGGAACCTTATTTTTTTTTCTCTGTTTGATTTCTTTTATTTTAAATATTTTTAGAAGGACTAAACGGAGGAAGAGGGAATGGTACAAAATATACAAGTCATTTATGGTAACATTGAGTCGCCTGTGGTGCGAGGGGGTGGAGAATACAGTGGTCTGCTGGAATATGTCCAGGATAGTTAGACCCATCCCTCATTCCTCAAATTAATGGATCAGAAAATCACAATGCACCATTATTCTCGGCGGTGTGAGGACTGCAGGGGTTTGCATCCTAGGCACATACACGCACACAAAAATCTCTCTGCCATACCTCCTCTTTCCCTCCCTCTTCCCAAACCTGTGTGGAGAAGCACCAATTAAAGAAGAAATAGCAGTTCTGCTCCTGAGCTGACATATCTGGAGTTGATGCATCTCTTGCATTTGACAGAAACCCTAGCTTACTTTCTGTGTGTTTGGAAGATGATTTTACTACCGCCTAATATCCTCCAGAGAAAAAAACAAATCTTTATCTTTTCTGACTATATACAGCAATGTAGAGAAGGGATGCAGAAGAGRGCAGGGATATTTGTTTATTTTCTAAGAAAATGGTATTTTTAGTAAAAACAGCACTCCCATTTTGGGGTTGTTTGTTTTGATATTCTGGGCAAGCAGGCAGGTTTATCTCCGTTCCTTGCATCAAGAAGAGAGCAGGAGGCTTTCAAGTAGCATTTCGATTAAGATTTTAAAATGGGGACATCCAAGTTAGATGAGAGTGGAGTCTGATCTCAGAAGCTCCCTTCCATTCCATGTTTGATATTCAGAAATGTCATGTTTTGTAGTTCTGCATTTTGAACACTGTTCATTAATGATTACATTTTTGTGAACATTACCCAGAAAGATCTAAACTGAAAGTGCTTATTTTCCTCCAAATGTGCCCCCTGCAAAGAAAAAGCTCAGTGAAAGGGAGGTGAGGGAAGGACTGTTAGAGTATAAAACCTGTGCCATGAAATTAATCATTCAAGTCTAGCGTTAAATCCCTTTATAGTTATATATAATTTTTTAGGGTGAGCGCTCATCCTTGGTAATATATCTGTATTCTCTATTTTTTTAACTTTTATGATTTGGGGAAAATTTTATGATCCAAGATGTGAAGCAGACTATATTATATAAGCCAGACAGACTATCCCTTTAAATAAAGCTGGAACATAGAGGCAGCCCAGAAATTTAAGAAGAAAGGGCACTCCAGTAGCCTCCATGCAAGAGTAGGAGGCAGGATCTCCTCCTGAGAAATAATCCTTTCTCTGGGCTTGTCTGCAAGAGAAAATTACCCAATATTACAACATGACCTTGGTGTACATGCTCCAGCTCTTATACCTTGTGCAGCTATTTACGTGTTGTACACTGTCCCCAGATGCCCACCGCAAGAATTGCAAGGAGGGCTTCCAGAACTAAAGGTATGCATTCCTGGTGGTGAGGTTCAGAGATGGTGTCTTGCTGGCTCCAAGTCTAGTTTGCTGTTTCTGTCTGAGATGTCCTGGAGGGAAGGCTGGCCCGCTAGGTGATGCTAAAACAGCTGCTCTGATTTAGTAGCGCTTTATCCCAGTTTTGTCCTGGCATAAATCATAACATCAATTTATGGGACACTGAAATTTCAGACCCTCAATATGGGACAGATCAGGCATGAACCTAGAGCTGTTTGTGGTCTGCAGAAGTCATGATGAGTACCACGTTCTGTCTTTGGCCCCAGCGATCACGTCCTGCAATGCAGACTTGGTTCCCCCTGCCTGACAGCAGCTCCCTCGAGGGTCCTGAATGAGTCGGGCACTTGGCCCCAGAGTGCTGAGCTCTGCCACTAGCATAGGCCTTTGCCTGTGACTCAGGGCAGCCAGGAGTCATGACTGCATCGGGCACCTCGACAGGATGACCGAATGCGTTGTCCCCATTCGCTTTCCTACTGTGCCTGCTTCTTGCAGCTTAGAGTGGTTTGGTAGGCAGAGAGGTAGCTGCACGTTTGGAGGAGTCCAAACAGCACTGGAGCATGAGTATATTGATGATGTGGCCGGGAGAGGCCCGAAGGTTTCAAACATCTGGATACGTGCTCCAATGCATATGAAACACTTCAACGGTGTTGTGAACTGTTTGTATTGCAATGCGCTGCTGCTCCTTATGTGCTGCTGCCATGAGCATCCTCTAGTTGTCTTGGGTGTCCATCTGTATTCCTTGCCTTACAGCAGAGCTGCCTTTTACTTGCATATGCATGCGTATGTAGGGGCTAATCACTATCCAGTGCCTCCGAGCACTGTTAAAATACAAAGGATAAATAATAATAAGCATTCAGAATTTCATTTGATTTCTCTCCAAACCATCTTGGCCTGTAAATATAGAAGCTGTATGTAGGTGGCTTTCCATAGCARAATTAGCATACGTTCAGGATTTGCAAGATGGAGACCTTGAGGCAAAGGTTTCACAAGAACAGGCTTTTTTCATTGCTGTTTTTTCTTTATCGCGTACTTCATCAAATTTCAGAGTGCTTGCTTCTGGCATCACCTGGAATCTGAAGGTAGAGAGGCCATTATAAATATACACATACATAAATACATATATGCACACGTGTACTGGAATGTATGCAGAATTATCCGAACATTACTGAGGCTCATAAAGTCATCTTTAAGCTAGTCTTCCATTTGTTTTGATTGAAAATTCCCGTCATTACTTAAATTTAAGGAATGAAAATTGTTTATATTTGCTGTTTGTTTAATGTAATAAAGATTAAAAAAAAAACACCCAGACAAGAAGCTCTAGGGGTCTTACAGTTAATTACAGTTGCAAATGCTGACCATCCAGCAGCAAAATATAATCACACAAAAATAGTGAATTAGCTAGCTGTCAAATCAAGACAGCAAAAGAGCCCCCAAAGCCACCCCCTCACCCCCTGAGGAACCTGTTCTCAATAATTCCCCTCCCAACCCTCCAAATCCACAAATAAACAACCACAAAAGATGGTGAAATAAATGGCTTTTACTGCATGCCTGGAACATCTTCAAGCATATGGGCTATTTTGGGGCAATATTGTTATCTCAAACARCTCTTAAATATAGGCTTTGTAATGCTGAGCTTAGGCATGGGGAACAAAGAGTCTTACTTCACAAAGTGAACTGAAATATTTACAGTGCAGCATTTGTTATTACAGCCCTTATCAGAGTGAAGTCCAGGATGCAGCTGACCCAGGTGCCCTGAGTGAGAAGCACTACTGAGCTGCAGCCAGCTTGTCTTATCCCGGCTTTCTAGTGGGCTCTGCTTAATTGAAAAAGGACATCTTTTTTTTTTCTCTTTTTTTTTTCTTATGCCTTTGCCCACACACCTTCCTAAGCACGTGGGGACAGCAGCCCATAGTGTTATACTGGATTAACTGAAGCATTTCAGTTGGCTTCTGCAGGATATATTTGTAAGAAAAGAACCGAGGAAACTCTTTATGGGTCTGTACGTCCTGAGGGGATAGCATAAAAATGCTGTAGCTGGCTTACCTGGGACTTTCTGCTTTGCAGATGATGTATCTCAGGGGATAAGATGAATGTGCAGTACTGTGCTTAGATAGGAATTAATCTGTATGGTACCATTTATCTCGGGGGGATGATCTGAAAGCACCGTTTAGCAGGGAGCGACACACTCGGGGACTGTTTCTCCTGGGATGGTACAAATATGCTGTATTGTGCTTATCTRTTTTTTAGGGGAGTAGGTCATCTGAAGGGGCAACTTGGATGGGCTATATTCTGCTTAGCTGAGGCTTTCTTTGTATGGGATGGCCCCTTTTTAAGGGCAGCTATAAAGCATTGTGCTCTGTCCAGCGCCGTGTAAATCACATGTATTCACTGATCTGGAGTCTTTGTTTGCCAGCTGAACCTGCCCATTTCCTCTGGGTCCTTCGCTCAAGGCAAAAGAGGACTATAACCCTGATTTATGAGCAGAAACAGGGAGCTGGGGACTCTAATCTGAGCGTTGAATGAACCTCCCACAAGAATTACTGTGACACTGGTGGGTGTCACTTGCAGATAACCGATGAAACCTGTGATTACACCTCTTTGATTCTAACCACCAGGTTGATACAGTTGCTTTGTGTGGTTTATGTTATCCTTCYTGGCATGCCTTTCCCTGTGATGAGCATAGCAATTACCCTAGAGCAGAGGAGTAGTGAGGATCAAAGGCTCCACATTTTCTTGGTTTCCCTTAATGGCTGCGAGGAGCTGGAGACGGAGCTGGATAGGGCTTTGCACRGCAGCGGTACCAGGGTAGGTGGGAGCTGGCATACCTGGCTCTGCTGTTTCTCGCCGTGGCATTGGTACGTCAAATGATTACCTTGCACATTTTAAATGTGATATCCATTCTAGAGAAATAATGCTGCAAACAAATTGCAGGTTTCATGGTGCATTTTGTTAATTTGTGTGGCACAAAAGCATACTCTTCCTGTAAATCTGGGAGAGAGGCTTCCAGAATAGCCCACCCAGACAGTGTAAGAAATCAATGGAAAAAAAAWTCCTGTATAATCCAAGCAGTTAAATAGATAGTAAATTGGATCACAAGAGTACGGCTGAGAAATAAGGCTTGCTCCATGATGTCAGCGCTGTCCTTTGCCATGGCAAATGGGTGACCTGGAGAAGGTGGTGGTTAGAGGTGCAGGAGTCTTCCTTTTTGGAGGTCTTTCTACTTAGAGTTGGATAATGATGTCTCAAAGCTAAAACTGAGAACTGTAGCGACCAAAGATGACCTAGTGTTGTTATTTAAAGCTGGGGACTGAGAGCTGAGGTATCTGTGCTGAATATAAGATTCTGCCAAGGCTATCTGTGTAACTCTGGGTGTAGGACTTCACCTCCACAACTGGAATCCCTCGCTTCTCCGAAGAGGGTAACTATATATTCATAATGCTACCACCAGTCTCTTTAGACAGCATGCTCTTTGGGAAAGAGACTCTCTTATTCTAATTAAGGGAGTATTTATAAGGTAAACTTAAAACCTATATTTTTCAGCTGTTAGTGTCTTAAATTTGAAGTGCCTAAGATCCTCATTAGCAATCTTTAAGCCTGTTTTAAGGTCTCCTAAAAGTTGGACCTGTTTGACCTTGTAGACACGTTCAAGTCTCTAGCTTTTCTATCTCTTACTGGTTCCACAGACACACATACAGCCGGGTTCGTTTTGAGTGGCAGGAAAAACAAGTATTGTGAAAATCCATTCCCAATAGTGACTGAAGGGTTACAGGAAGGTGGATGCTGCTTTCCAGTTTTTAAGAGGTTATTTTAGCTAAAAGTAATAATAAATGCACTGCAAAAAGAACAGCACATGAAAAGTCCACCTAATCCTCACAACACTCGTTGTGTTTCATAAGTTAATTGCTGGAGCACATGAACCTCCACAATGAATATTATTCTTGTCATGACAATCAATTCCCGTTTTACGTTCTGTAATGTCACAGCCTGAAGATTTGCTCCCATTCGCTGTAACCTAGTGGAAAAATCCAGTGGAGATATATTTGATCTTATTGTAGTTATGTTGGCGTGGGTATGGCAGAAGGAGAAATGACCTATGCTCAGAGGGATTCCTCTTCTTTTAGGATGTCTTAAAGGATCACTCTCTTTGTCACAAGGGTAATAGAAAGTAAATGGAGGATACTCGCTAAGTGCCAGCGAGTGACATTTTTATTCTGCTCTAGAGGAAGGTGGAGTCACTCTCAAATCCTTGATGGATGAGCATGTTATCAATTCCTTCCTCAGAAGTGGGATGAAGAGTAGAATTCTGCCAAGGGACAACTCCACTGTTTACCAGACAGGATTTTTTTTTTTCCAGCTTTTCAGGAAAAAAAAATACAGAGGAAATAAATTCTCTTCCTCTAGTATTGGAAACAGGCTGGAAAATGAGGGCATCTCAAGTTGTCAGAATGAAAATACATTGCTGAGTTTTAAAAAGTCTTGGATTTTTAAGGGAGAGGCTGTTACCAGGAGCAGATTTACTTGCTTCGCTTGCTGCCCTCTCCAGCCTCAGTGGTGCAGAGCACACTGCCTGCCCACGAGCCACTGGCGCCATCTTTCTCATCCTTCCCCCTCATCCAGCAGCTGCCCTGCTTACGGCTCATTTTTTCTGCACAGCCATAGTTGGGGGCCTGGAAGCACAAAGCCAAAGCCCGATGCCTCTCTCTGCTCCTCCTTTTGGTGCTGCTGAACAGAGTTGTCCATCCTCTTGGTGTTTCAGGAGCAGAGGGGGTGCAGTGGTTGAGCACAACAGTGCCTAGAGGCTTTCGCTCCTGCCAGCTCTGAGTCTGCAGTATCGACTTCTGCCTTTTCCCTCAAGATCTCATGTATTCTGGGACCAGTGCAGGAAAAGGCAGGCAATCCAGGGGCCTGTAGGAGAAACAGCCACTGTCAGGAGCTGCACTTGTGTTTTCATGTGTGTCCTGTTTCCTCACCGCGATACTATCTCACCTGTTACAGCTAGGGGACTTGGAAGAGTCCATAGCAGACGTCAGATATTTTGCAGGAAATCTTCAGAGTGGCCTCGCATACCCTCACTCCTTATGTGAGAAGAGCCACTGAGCTGCTGTTTAATTGTTTGCTGTTTTTTTCATAATGTTTTAATTTGCTCCTGTTCCTAAGTGTGTCTGATTTCCCCCTTTGAAATACTGTCTGCTTCAGGGTAGGGACAGCAAAGGGTCTCTAACACCCTGGCGCTGCTCTGCCAGCTCTCRCCCCAGCACTGGGAGAATCTGGTGCTGGGTGTGTGCTGGGCACATGGATCACTGCTCTAYTCTGAAGTAGCTATTGCTGTGCTCTTAAAATTGAGAATACCTATTTTATGGTTTTTAAGCACATGGAATGCTTGATTGGATATGATGACATATGGACTCGTGTCACCAGAAGCTCTAGAGACCATCCTGTTATTTAGCATTAATCATATTTTTCCACTGTCTTCCAGGGAGACAGATGCATTTTTATATTGATCACAGCCATGAATATAAAATAAAATACTTGGCTTAGCCTAAGAGTTTCTCATTGGTCAAGCTTGCTGAACAGTGATTTGAGGTACTTCACTTCGAAACGTCTCTAACCAGTAAGAGATAAGTAGGAGAGACCTGCCCTTTAAAACAAGTCCTTTCAGATATTTACCAAAGCAATTAAAAGTCTCAGTAACTGGAAAGAATAGTCGGAGTGTCTTTTATTAGTGCTTTCATCTAGATTCACAGTGGAGGCTAGACACTTTACAGGAAAGTCCATCCTTTGACTGTGAATGAAGTACTGTTCCTGTTTGGTGTGACTCTGGCTCAACTGCTGTTATAAAGTAATAATTGTTTCATTTGGATTTTATCTGCATGATACAAATTTAGTCGTTTCATTGGAAWGTGCTATTCACATTGTCATAGGAATGTTTAGGATGGATTCAGAGGTGGTTTAATTAGCAAAGTTAGTTGGGAGGGCATTTTGCATTATCTTTCTTTTTCGATTTTTACTAATGGTCTGTAATTTATGTCAGCAAAGAAGCGTATAAGCTTCTGCATACAGTAAATGCAGAATGTTCAAAGCAACCAGTTAGCTTCRCTTTAAAGGACAAGAGAAAAGAAGGGCACTGACTGGCTATCCTTTTCTGCCCTGTCCTGTGAAAATAAACAAACAAACATGAGCAGAAGACCTGTTCCTCTGCAGCCCTGGCAGCCCATGGAGCACCAGTTGCAGAAGTTTCTGCTCTAACCTGACTAATACAGATTACTTGCACTTGTTCTTGKTTTTTTTTGCTGTTCTCATCATTATAATATATGGACATCTTCCAGTCTTGTGTGAACCGGCAAGGCTGACATCTGCTGTGTGTGTTTCTGTTGAGCCTCTTCCATAGAGGCCGGTCATGTGCATTTGGTCCYGCCTGATTGTGTTCGGTTGGTGGCATGTTCCCTCACAGCGAATGAATTTACGTGCAAGGGGAAAGAGCATGGTCTAGCAATCTGTTGGAGGAAGGTTTAGAAGTGACTTGAGAGCACTAATAGCATTGGGATTTGCGTGGGAACGTCTGGAGTAGCTGGGATTCCTCCGGTGGAGGTATTATTGTCTACAGCTTTATTAACATCCTCCTGAATACTGAGAGAGACTTCCTGGCAAATTGCTTTCCTGTTTGCACAGGAGTCATGTGGCAGCTCAGTTCTGGTTGTCCGTCCGTCTTTCTGTCTTCTGCCTTAGGAACTTATCACAGTGCTAACTGCTTGGCTCAAAGCCCAGTGGAGTCAGTTGAAAGATTTCCATTGAGTTCAGTCTGGTTTGGATCAAATCCAAGTGCAGGAGCCTGATTAAGACATTCACTCCCTGCTTTGATGCCCTGTGCGATGACCATCATGAGCGATGCTGAGCTGTGGAGAGTCACTAGCCTCTCCCACTTAGTTCTGCTCGAAGCTGCCCTTGCTTCTTGGCTCTTGCAAGTACTACATCACTGTAGAAAGCCAAAATAATACTGGCAGCCATTCCGGCCTCCAGGCTGCTCCTGCAGCAGAGAGTCTCCATATCTGTTTTGCTTAGGACAGACCTTCTTTGGAACAGGGATTATCCACATTCATGTCTGGAGCGTTACTAACCAAGTAATCTGCTCCTAACAAATAAATAATAAAAAGGGATAGAGCTTTTCTGCTGCAGGGACACAGTGGTAGGCAAAAAATGCTGATTAACTTTCCCACTCCTTTTCTTTTCTTTCTTGCTCAACATCTGAGAGTGCGAAACACAATTGATTACAGTCCTATCAAATTAGTACTGTAGCTAAGGCTTTAAGTGGTCAATTATGATCAACAACAGAATGCTAGAAATCAGTTATTAGCTAGCACTGCTTTGTTCCCTCTGACAGGTTTGCATTGGGCCCTCTCTGAACCACACAGGCCACATGAGGGAATCACCAAGGAGATGCAGTCGGCTCCTGCCCCAGTGATGCTGATGGCCCTTGCAGCTCAGCCGAGTGCTTTGTGCTACATGATATACATGTTCTACTCCTTTCCAGCCTGCAGCATGCATTTACCCAAATCCCTGGTTTTTGCTTTTTACTTCCAGCTGCTCATGGGTGGCTTTGTCCTAATGTTGYATGCTCTGTTACTAGAAGTGGGCAGTGATGTGGCATCCTTTTGCTGGGGAAGCTGACCCAGCCTTGCCCCTCAGAGGCGTAAGCTGGATCACAGGAGCCCAGAGGTTTCTGAGGTCTGCCCCTTCCCACAGAGAGACCTTTCAACAAGTAATATCACTGTCTTGAGCTGCACCTCTGCGTCCTTAAGAGGGAATGGGGCAACTTCCCTACTTCATAAGTCATGTCAGTGGAGAGCACTGAAAGAATTTATGTAGTGTCATTCCTTTCTTGGGRTTTGATGGCAGCACACACAACTTTGTTACTACCCCTCTCCCAAATAGCATGGGTTTTAAAAGTGCAGAGACACTGTCACTCTGGATCTGATGATTGGTCCATCTCACCTGCTCTCCTTTCTCCTTTTCCACCAAACCAAGCCACTAACCTCCAACTTCTCACATTGTGTCAGGCCGCTGGTCCAGCTAATACTTTCTCTTGCTTTCTGCTGTATCGGGTTAAGCTTACTGGGCTAGCCATAATCCAGCATCAGGCCTCTGGTCCTGGGTTAGCAAGGGGTGAGTGCACCCACTCTGACATCCATTTAGTCTTTATTCCCTAACAGGGTGGGGTTGGGATCACTCTTCATTTGCAAGAGGGAGAACAGAATAGAGTTGCATTGTGCCAGTGAGACAGATGCCTCCCTGCTTCCAGCCCACTGTTACCTTAGAAAGTTCAGTGCCCGCTTGGGTTTCTTGCTGTCTGAGTGCCTTGCTCTAATCACAGCTGTCAGGAAAGAGAGGGAGGGAAAATGTGCAAAAACTGATACTCTGTGCCAGAGAAGCATCCCAGCTCCGGTACAGCTGCAGTGATCCCACACATGCTATCTGCCTTTGAAGGAGMGGGGCTGTAAATCTGCAGTCACTGGGTATCTCTCCAGTACATTGTCTTTCTTCGCCTGTCTCCCCTCCCCACTGCACTTCCCTCACACTATCTTGCATCTGTATGAAAGAAGTCATTCAGTTAAGCAGGACGTGATGTTAAGATTTTGAGCTCTTGTTATATAAAGACTCAGGTCAAGAACAAAGATGTCAAATCAAAAAAGAGAGGGGGGTAGGGGAGGACTAAGAAAGGCAAGGAAGAAGAGAAGCCCCTGAGGTTAGGTAACAACTCAGATATTACAACCACACAGTAGAGGCTGATAGTCTTTTGGAGTAAAGTCCTGGACTACAAAGGAATCAGAGCGGCTGTAGCAGGTTGGCTTGAAGGGTTTGCAGCTACAAAATGTGAAAGACAGCCCAGGGCTTAAGGGGTGAATGAGGACATCTGAAGTGAGTCTGATACAATGCTGTTGGCCAAGCATGAAATGGGGCTATGCAGGAGGACTGAGAAAACACAATGCAGAAGTTGACTCCTTGCCAGAAAAGCATGCCTGCTGCCGTCCTGGTATTCACATTACCTCCTCGGCTTGATCCTCACAGAAATCATCAGAGTGATGATTTCTGGAAAAGATGGCAGTGGGGAAAGGAGCTTCTCAGYCTGACTTTAAAAGTGAAAAAATAAAGAAAAAAAGGGGGGGGGGAGGAAAATGCTGAGCAGGGCTGCTGATGGCGAGCAGTGCTCCCGCAGAAGGTGGGGTACCCAGCGGTCACCAGGCAGAGCGGGCTGGAGCCAGCTGGCTGGCGTGGGTGTGCTTCTCTGTTTTGTTGAGTTAACAGAGCAGCTTTCTTTTCCTGGGCAGGGATTCAGACACCTATCGCAGCCCTAACCAGAGCAAAAGCACATTCTGGCGACCAGTCAGGCATACATTTGGTATTCAAAAGGAAACACATCAAGAAAACACACAAGCAGACGAGGGAGTGAGAAGACATGGTGCTGGGCTGGTTTACTGGGTCAGTCTGAGTGAACTCAGGCCAATTAAGTTTTGCGCTGCAATCGTGCCAAATTCAATGGGTTTCAGTGGGTTCGTTTGTACCAGAGACTTAGGAGAATGAAATATGTCTGGACTGAAAGAGGAAGAGTATTCCCAGCAAACTATTCAAGACTTTACCCCCTATTGCTCTGCTTTCATGATGATTACTTCCTCTCTAAGTTGGTTCACATGAAAGGATCTCTTGAAGCTGTTCCTTCAGCACACTCATGGACTCATATTTAGTTCAGCAGTAGCAAATTGAAAAGTCTTTTAAAACAATGTAAAACTAAAGCCTCTGTTTTTTTAGTGAAATCTGGCACCTGTTAATAGAAGTTGAATTAGAAAAGGTTATATTTTTAAGCAAAATCATTCTGTTATCTGCGCTAACAAAAGTTAGTCACATTTGACTGAAGATGTAATTTGACAAGTCCTAGTTGTCAGTCAAATCAGAAGTGTATAACACATGGCATATGCACGACCTGCTAGCTTCTGCCAATGCCATCACTTGTTTTTGTGGAACTGTCACCCTCCTAGCTTCAATCCCTGACCAGAAAAAAAAGTATCTGGGTTTTGAAGGGCATATTTTAAAGAATGCAGCGAGACATTTAGTTCATTTAGTCATGTAGAAATAAAATCTGAATTTTAATGTGAAGCATTAACATGAGCCCTTTTAGGAATAACTACAGGACTTCATGATGAACATATTAGAGCATTGCTTCAGCATAGGTGCCTGCCAGTCTTCATAAATCAGCTCAAACAAGTTAATTCTTCATAAAGGAGGACGAATTTGAATCTCAGGGATGGGTAAATGGATACATAATAGAATAAGAAACGTACTTTAGTGCACTCAGGTTCTGGCGGGTAAAAAGAATATGGCAGTGTAGGACATGCTCCTCCTGGGAGTGAAGCACCGTAAGTCGGGGGTGACGTTGCAGGCAGGGGCCGGCGGGGGGGTGTTGACCTGCAGCAGCAGTGAGCTGCCTCTGGAACAGAGCTACACYGGTTTTTGCAAGCTGAGGATCATTAGCCAGGTAGCAGAACTAGGACTGAATGGGACCCCTGAGGTTTTTCTCTCTGCAAAAGAGAGGATTTCAGCTTTGCAGGGAGCCCCAGGCAAATGTTTTCCTAGATTCCGATTCCTCCTGACTTTCACTCAGACAACATTTTGTCAGTTGAATCCTTTAATCGAAAGRAAGCTCAGCTGAATCCATTGCTTTTCATAGGCACACGTAAGAAGTGCCTTACTGAGTCGGAACAGGCGCGTCCGTCCCAGCAGTCCTTTCCGGCATGCTCTCTGGGAAAGCCTGTGAACCCRGTTGCGAGCGTTCATCCATTCCTGCAGTACTCGGGGTGCTCCACTGGTGCCACAGCCACTGGATTAGAAATTTTGGRGGCTACAACCCCGTCTGTGTCCTTCAGCCTCTGTTTACAGACCTGTTATCCATGAATTTGTCTAATCTGTTTCTGAACCTCCTGCTACTGCCTGCCTCCRTAACCTCCTGTGGCAACAAATTGCAGAAGTTCACTGTGCACAGTATAAAAGCCTACTTTCTTTAATCTGTTTTAAACCGGTCTTCTACTAGCTTCAGTGAGTGCCCTCCCAGCTGCAGTATTTGCAGCATTTGCTAAATTACGTTCACCTTATCTGCCACCCTCATAATTTTGTCAGCGTTTGTCGTACAAGCCCTCAGCTGAGGAGGGTTGCAGCTGAGGTTAGATTGCAGAGCAAAGGCCTAAGCCAGCACAGCATTTGTTCAGGAATGGGCCAATGGATTGCTCAGAAGGTTTCTGACCCTAGCAAATCCTTTCCTGACTCCTAGCTCCAAATTTGGGTCAGGCTTTGGGATTACAGTGAAACCAGAGGGGCATCTTACGATTCTGGATTTCACCCTGCGGCTCTAATCGATCCTCCCGCCTGTCTGGAGGTTGTAAAACTGTTACATGGAAAGACTTGGGCAGCAGCTGCAAGCCACTGCCCTGAAGGCTGTGTTCCCTGCTGATCATTTGTCAGTGCCCTGTGTAACCCTGCTGTTTCTCTAGCAAACCGTTCCAGGTTCTGGGTTAGATGCTGAAATCAGCTTGCAGATACTCTCCATAAATATTTTCTTTCTCAGTTTCACCCATTTGCACCACAGTGAGAGAGTGAAATGAACCGTAAGATCTCCAGATTTTTCCAATCCAGCTGTGTGCAGTGTGCAGCTGGGAACCTGGGGGGCCTTGTGCCAAACTGGCTTCTCTCTGGACTTCTCCCTGGCTGTAGCTGCTTTCCAGCTTGCTTGTGTTGTCACCAAAGCCTGATCCGCTTCTTTTCTTGTGCGTGCCACTCCTGTACCTTCGTAGTTTGTGCAGCAGCTCTGCCTTGTRCCGCCGTGCTGGGCTATCACCCTGCTCCACTTTTACCACGGCACAGTTCAGACCCTTCATCGCATTGCGGTGGCTGGCTTCCAGCTCCCCGCATCCGATACGTGCCCTCTCGAATGCCGTTCAGTGGGAGTTTTGATCAAATCACAGCACAGAGGGGGTGTGGTGATGCCTTCTAGTGACAGCAATATGCTTGTCAGGCTTGTCGAGCACTCTGGGTGTCACAGAAGAGCATGTGTGTCCTAGGTGTACTCCTGTGGAGGATGTCACCACCTCTGGACAGAGGTGCGCACTCAGGCCCTGCGGTAGCTCCCATCCTCTGCTTGGAGACACAGGGCAGTAGCTCCRGAGGTGCTGCCCTGCTTCCAGCTTCTTGCGTGCTGTGCTGTTCAGAGAGTTGTCCAGAGCTAAGCTAGACATTGACAGACAAAGCTCTTGTGTTATGTAGGACACATGCCTTGGGCTGCCAGGATTAAGCTGCTCCACTTTGAAACTAGCCAGGAGCTGTTCTGACTCGAGCGAGCCTTCGTTACCCTCTGGAGAGTTGGCTCAGGCCAGCAGCAGAATAACCTGCCTGCTCAGCCCATGTTCTGCCAGAGCTGCGTCTGCCAGGCCTTGCAGGGGACAGGCAGGGCTCCTCTTTTCTGCATATGGGAAGAAACAGGCAAGTTTTTGTGCATTTAAGCCCTCCTGAGGTTTCTCCAGCCCCCGTGCACGTTCATACTCTTACTCTTGCATTCTCTCTCTGAGCTGTGTCCTGTGTCAAAGGCAAATGCTACTTCAAGTCCCAGGCAAAGAAGRGTACGTCACGGCCTCCCCAGCTCAGGCCTTTTTAGTATGGTCTCATTTGGAGCTCAAGGGTCGTCCGGTGCATGGTGCTTTCCTGCGTGTTGCCAGGACCTAGCTGTGGGCAGGCCGTTTCTGGTGCTTGTTGCAGGGGCCTTTGAGGCGTGAGCTGCTTACAAGACCGTGTGCTTATTGCTCTCACCTCTGCACGGAACCTCTTCGTCTGAACACACGTCCTGAAGGCACAGGAGTGGGATGCTGTAGACATTTTTTAAACCACAGTAGAAAGCAGTAGATCACGACAGCAATCCTTACTTGCTGCTTGTATTACAATAGCATCTAGAGGCATCTGGACAGATTTGGGCCCTTTGGAAGTTACTGTGATATTAAGTATCAGATGATAGTAGTAAGCCCCTAAGCAAGCCAATGTGTTGCTTGAGCCTCGCAGTCTGGAGTTTCATGTTGATTMTGAGAACAGGCATAAGGTAATACTCCTTTGTATGCATTTATTTATTAATTTTTGCTGTAGCATGCTTCTCACAGCAGAGTGCTTKTCCTCCCCCCAACTCTGGCTCATGGGGACGCTTCCTTCACTAAGCTTGTTTAAAAGGCMGCTGAAATGTTTCCCTTAGAA
This sequence comes from Rhea americana, assembly GCF_003343005.1. Classification (NCBI taxonomy): domain Eukaryota; kingdom Metazoa; phylum Chordata; class Aves; order Rheiformes; family Rheidae; genus Rhea; species Rhea americana. The sequence continues at coordinate 1,096,305 of NW_028186116.1, forward strand.
CAGAGCTTGAAGCCAAGCTAGGCTGCTTTTTATTTGTTGTTGATTTTATTGATGTTATTGACTTTTTCATGGGGCACTTTTGRGACGTTTGCATGACAGCCTGTGCGTGCGCTGCAGATTGCTTTATGTTACATAGTGTTTAACTCACGCTCTGCCCCAGCAAGAGGAACACATTTTTATTAGCAATTTTTGGGGGTAGTTGTTGCTTTTGTTCTTGTGATAAGTTATATAATACTGTCATCACCACTGCCTTCCCACTGTGGCTGCTGAGTAAGGCAAAATAATGATGCGTCGCAGAAGCACGTCAGGTTAGTAACAGGTATATAGTGCACAGATTCATGGCAAAAGAGCCTCCTGTGCTGTGTAACACTTGCAGCAGATAGGCACATAAAGATACTTCAGCATGATACAACAGAGATACAAAAATGGGGTTGCTATTGTGTGACTGTTCCTAAGACAGAATTTTGAAATCAAGGCTTGACTCTTAAGTGATAACATGGCAATTAAGAGTGGTGAAGAAGATCAGATACACATGAATATTTTGGTGTTTCCAAATAGATTCACTGAACCAAGATTGCAGTCTTTGAGTCTGCTCTCTTGTTCACTGATTTGAATGCTTGTGTATATGCACTAGTTCGGATAGAGACCAGTTAATATCCAACAATGTGCAGCTACTAATGCTAGATCAGCCACTACAAGGCAGGCCCTCTAAACTACTGAAGTGAATCTGTACAAATCCAAATACAAAGCTCACTTGTGTGAAACTCTCCAGTGGCCAGCCTGGCCCGCACAAAGCACTAGCTTTGCACTGGCTGTGTACCCYCTTATTCCCAGACAAGCCACTCCAGTGCTCTGACATGTGGCCATCAGGAAGATGGACAGAGGAGAGATCCACTGTTCAGAAGGGAGAGGGAGTAAGATGCAGACCACTTTGTGACAGCCTTTCCCTGGAGCACTTCTTTCTTGTCCTTGCTTCCCTACCTCCTTCAGTTGATTAGCTTCTTGTGTGTGGCTCGTAGCATAGTAAATGTCTGGACTAGAGGCTGTACTGACTGAGTTCTGGAAATGTGATGTTAACACAGAAACACACACAAATGCTATTAATATTTCAACGTGTGGGTGAGAAAAGGGAGAACATGCTTTTTTCTGTAAATAAAACAGGATCACTTGTTTTCTATTCCAAGACTCACAGCCTGTCTGAGACAGTAATATTTTAAAGTTGATTGGATCTTAAAATTGTAAAAGGTCCCCAGTGGCATGACTTTAGCTGGCATTATCAGCTCAACCATTGTCTTATGAAGCAATCTCCTATTGAACCATTCTGTGCTCCCCTTATCCTTTAAAAATGCACAGCCCGGAAATAGCTCGGTTCTCCTAGGCAGCTCACTAAGACTATATGGTGATGGTGAAGAATGAAGATGAATATCATCATGCATGCGACCTTGGCAGCAGTCAGCCTTGTCCTTGGGACTCAGAGCACCTATGAAGGTTTTTGTTGTTTGGRGKTTTTTTTATTCACAAGGGGCTGGTTGACAGTGTCATTCTTCAGTTTGAAAAATACTTCAGAAGAAATAGTTGGAGAAGTGTGACCCAGCAGATGAAATCACTAAGTGCATGTGGGGCAGGCAAGGCAGGGCTTTAGAGGCATGGGGTAGGACCTGGATGCTTGCAGAACACTGCTTGTGYATTGTGCTATTTTCACACATCAGCACTGTCACAAGCAATCACCAGTGCTAAAGCCATATCGTCTAGGGAGGGATACAGAGTCTGCCCTAATCCTGTGGCAGTCAGCAGAACGGCTCCATATCAGACCCATGGCAAGCTGAGGACAGTCCTCCTGACGGTCTTTACAATCTCTTGTGGCATTTTGCATGCCAGTGATCTCACCATTACTGGGAAATAAAACCTAGCTGTGTTATCAGGAGGACAGAGAAGGGCCCTGGAAGTCCTAAGAGAAGTGAGCCAGGAAGAGCTGGGGTGTTTGGGTCTCTGACAAGAAAGAAATTTGCAGGCACAGCCTCGACTTCAGGAGTAAGATCTTTACATGTCACCTCCTGTGACTGGATGATCTTTGTATGATGAAGTTGTAATAGCAAGCACCATTTCCAAAAAGCAGTGATGAATAGCTCTGGAAAAGTCCAACTCATCTTCTATGTTAGAAAATGATTTGGAAGAAGCAAATAAAAGAAATGAGCAAGTTGTTCTGGAGTTGTTTGCTGTGGGGCCACTTCCATCTTCTACAACCACCTAAAAGGGAAAGAGGTTTCTGAGAGTAGATGGCTCTTTAACAGAATAGGAAAAGACAAAAATATATCTAGAGATGAGAAAAGGAAGTTAGACAAATTCAGACTAGAAATATGGTACAAACACTTAGCATTAAGGTCATAAAACATGAGAACAGTTGACCTAGGGATGGCAGGGCAAGTTCTTGAAGTCTTTAAGTGAACAGTAGATATCCATTTGAAAGATCTGTTGTAACTCAGGCAGAAGCCACAGGGCTCAACACAGGAATTGCTTAGTGTATTTTTTTGGCCTGTGTGTTATGCAGAAGGTCAGATTAAATGCTCAAAATGATTCCTTCTGACCTTAAGATCAAAATGCTTCTTGTGGAGCATCCAATGCTAGCTGGTGTTGAAAGGCAAGACAATTAGCTATTTGTGAAGGCCTGGGTCTAGCTTATTCTAGCAATGTGCCTGTTGCAGAAACGCCCTGGGCAAATGAGCATTTTTAAAACAAAGATGTAAATTAAAACACAAATTTCTAGGCACTAACCTACATTTCTAGTTCTTGCTCTGTTTCTATCAACTGGATAACAGGTAGTTTGCTTCAGTTAGAAGCAAACTTGAACTTGTTTGCTGTTGTTTTGCAAAGATCTAGAAAGTTTCACWGAATTCTGCACTTCTTTCGGGTTGAAAGGCAACTGTCCCTTCAAACCCATGGCCAATCTCTCTTCCCTTCTCCAGCTGCCTGTGTGGTTCGCTATCTTTCCTGGCAGGGGAAGGGGGCTCTGACTTTCAAGGCCATATACCTCCACTTATCTAATCCCAGCAAACAATTAAGTCTGAACTATTGTGATCCATCATGTCCAGACTGCGTTGGCATCCTTAATCTTCTCTTCTTGCCATGAGACTGGGTGCTCTCAGAAGGTGAAACTGTTCCATGGTTTGCCATGGTGAACATGAAACTACGCAATCCATCCCAAACTCGGTGCCCACACTGTTCATGGGACAAGCTGAGAGCACATACATAAATTTTCTGTAGATTGGCTTCCTTTTTTGCTGTGATAAATCTACTTTTAATTGGGTTTAAAAACATTGTACCARTTGATTTGACTGACCTTTACAATGAATTTTCACTTTGATTTTCATCTGTGCTCTGTGAAACCGGGGTTGTATGTCTGAAATTTGTATTACTGGTTTTAAATAATTTTTCCAAAATACTCCCTCCTAAAAATGGGACCATTACTTACGTGTCTATGGTATCTAGGAGACTGGCAGAAAGTGTRCTCTGTGTGATTATCCAGAGCAGTTGTCATGTTATTCTCATTGCTAATGGTATGTAATTATGTATTAAGATTCACTCCAGGTAGAGTACCTCAGGGCTGTTGGAACACACATCAGAGGACATGTTGAAGACCCCAGGCCAAGGGACTTTATCTATCTGGAAAGAAAAATAATTGTCCAAAATATATTGTCTGCATTTTTGCTGTCTGAAATTACAGTTGGTCCATTAGAGAGAGATGTGTGCTAGAAGGACTTTCTTTGAGCTCAACTTAAAGCTCTTCAACTGGCTCCAGCTCCCATCATTGCTTCTGTAAGTCGGGAACCAAGGACGTGTCTCATGGTGGAAGGGCTTGCTCTGAACCTTTGCATGCTGAGGTAGCATCAGTGCTTTTGGCATCCATTGAGCACAGCTGCTGTACTTATTAAGTACCTGGAAAATTAAGAAAAGCTGCATTTGCATCATTCTCCTGGGAATTTGATGCGGAGATTAAAAGCACCCACTGGATAGCCCCACTTCATCATTAGATAATGGTCCCTGACAAARCATTTGGAGATCTTGGTGTGGTCAGGCATGCCCAAGTAGAGCAGAGCAGCATCCTTTCTCATACACACCTCAGTGATTCCCAGGCTATCACACAAGTACGTAACACTCCCAGCTAATTCTGTAAAGCTCAACACAACAGGAATACATTTCCCCTCATCTTTTTTACTGATAACCTTTTGTTCTGAAGYGGGTGATTTGATTAGCCCTAGTTTATCTACTCATATTTTTGATGATTACAGAATTACTCAGAGCATTTAAAAGTTGCCTGTGATATTTGACTAGGTGGATCCTTGTGTTTGTGAGTTACAAATAGGATTATATCTGAAGCAAATTTCTTTAGGGGACATCATTGCAGAGCTATAGACTTGACCTGTCAGCAGATATCACTGAACCAATGTTGGGCAGGCATTGTRTCTAGATTTTTGAATTCCTGTGGAGAGCTGTCAGTGGAGCATTACCCATTGCTCAAGGGGAGCCTGAGAATGCCAGTTCTCTTCCCTGTGAGACTGAAAGTTGCTTTGGCAGTGGGAAGAAATGCATGGAGAGGTATTGTGGGTATTTTGCTGGGTAGGCTGCTCTGGAGGATATAAAATAGAGAGGAGAAACCCAGCAAGCGATGCAAGACTTTTCCTTTGTCAGCTTCTAAGGTAGCCATGCTTCTGCTAATAGAGGGACTCCTCTTYCACTGGGAAGATCAAAACATACATTCTTCGTGTTCCCAAGCCAATTCTCTGCTGTGTAAAGAAGGAGCACAGAAGAGAGTAAAGCAGAAGAAGCACCAGACACCAGTTAAATGCCATACTGGAGGATAGAGCTGAAAAGTCAGAGATGATATATTCATTTTTAAAAGCCTGGGAGATAAATCACCACGTTCTGAGCTGAACAATCCCTTAAACAAATGGCTCAAGCGTAACTGTTTCTCTTGCTAAGCTGTTCCCAGTTTGTCATCTCTCAGCAGAAGGGAGAGTGCTGGAGAGTCTCGTGGCTTGTAGCAGAGAAGCCACGCTGCCTCCAACATTTGGGCAGGCAGTGCACCGTGGGACGCACCCACRCAGTCATGGCAAACAGCCACGGCCGAAACAGGCAGGGATGGTGCTTCCTCTCCTCTCCAGGCAAACATCCTGCAAGTCAGAGTCCACGTTTCATGGAGCTGCCACCACTGCCACTTTCCTGTTAAATATTTTGGCAGAAAGCACATCCCACGGATCTRTCACTGTTCCTTTCCCAGTGTAATAATAGGCAGGAGCGGATTGCTGGGTGGGGGCTTAGCTTGCGAGGAGGCAATTCCTCCTCTCCCCTAGACTTCCTGCATCTCACTTCCTCTGTGAGCAGTGGTSTATGAGAGCAGAGCTCTTGATGGGAGGTTCCCCTCTGCTGGTGCCTGTGTCTTGGCCATCATCACTGACTGGGGCACTCCACACACAGTTGCTCTTCTCAGAGCCTCAAAGCTCTTCGTTTTACGGTACATTCACCAAAATGGCCATAACAGTGTATTCCAAGTAGCTGGGGAAGATTTTGCCCCTGGAGTGTGTCCCCCATGATGAACAGCAGTTTTGCAGGCCTGGGAGTCACGGGAAGGCTTGGCAGCCTCACCGCAGGTGGTTAGCCAGCACACTGGCCAGAGGAAGGGAGGAAGGAGTGTGACCTTCAGGAGGCAAGAGCATGCRAGGCAGCACTGATGCCAGTTGCCTTCAGGCCTCTATTTCCAGGGGAGAGCTTCTAAGGCAGACCTTTCGGGGAGTCTTTGGCCGTCACTGCTYTGCTGTAACACCCCTTAGCAGAGCAAGGCAGTAACAAAAGGGAGCAGCAGAATCTTTGCATTCTGTGTCCTGTGTATGCACCATGCCATCTGCGTGCCCGTGGGCCCTGCGTTCCCTTGGCCAGGCCAGGGAGGAGCGCTCTGCTCGGAACAGGCCTGACGGAGGGTGTCCTTTGTGTGCTGGGCATCCGGGAGCAGCRCAGCTGCCTGGGAGAGACTGTTCAGCAAACCAGCTACTGGCAGCAAAGCGTAAGAGTGAGCTAAAAACAGGTCCTGGAGGTGCTGTTCTGTATCTATAGTGCTAGGAAACTCTGTGTAAACATGCTTCCCATCTATTATTAAGCATCTGAATTTCATTAAATATTGAAGGTGCATGTGCCTGCAGATAAAAGAAAAGAGGGGGTTTTCCTTTCATTGCCCGTCACGTTGTCACTGCCCTGGGTGCAAGGAAAAACTCTTGGCATCYCCAGAGAAAGCAGAGCCTCTCTTTCCACCCTGTATTTGCAGTAGCATAGGAAATGCATGGCAGCATGATGGCAAAGGGCGCTTGCTTTAATAGAGAGCAGCATCTGGACTCAGGCAGAAGCAGGGCAGTCACTGTAAGGCAGAGGTGGCACAAGAAGCTTATCCGTTGACTGCTTGTGCGGCAGCGCTGCTGTAGATGCACAAAGGGCTTCAGTCTCCCGAGTTATCTGCCCAGAACCTTTCACTAACTACAGGAACAAGACATTCTTGTAAAGGATTACTAAGGATTTCTCTCTCCCTCTGGCAGTATCCAGGCAGAACAGAGGCCATCCACGTGATTTGCTATCTCTCCATACTTGCAGCCGGACTTCTGGCCCATACATTCACCTGGCATTTCTGCCCAGGTCACACCACAGGGATACCTCAAGCAGTGAGAAGGGCAAAGATCCCCAGTCCTGCATCCCAGGGGCAGGGGGCTTGTGTGGACTTCTACTTTTGGTCTGCCCACACTGGAGTTCCTGCTGCAGGCAGAGGACAGGGCCACACACTGTGTCTGGGTGCTGTAGGAGGATAGTGCTACTTTTTTGGCTCTGGTGTGGAGGGAATGATCCACCTGCACCAATCCGCAGCTCTGTGAACTGGGCCTRGCAGACTCACAGACTGAAGAAATGCACTGCTGCCTTGCATATGTGCCTAAGATGGAGGAGAAGGCAGGAGGAAAAAGGCAAAGCATCTGACACCRATCACATGTGAATCAAACAGGTGGGACATTTGCCTTTTGCACTGACACGTTCCAAAAGTCCCAGGCTCGTGCAGACACCTACATGAAGCAGAGGTGTGGCCACAGAGGTATGCTCCACTTTGCAAAGGCAGAGCAAAACTATTCATTTCTGTAGGAGATTCTCATTCCATTCTGAAACAAGAGGATTATACCTGTAAAGATAATACGTAACTTTAAAACCTCCATTTGACCAGAGGAGTTCTGCATTCTTAAAATACCTACCAAAGAGAAACCTGTGGGCTTTGAACAGTATTTCAATCCTAGCTTCATCGACATGGTTCCTAAAAAGAATCATCAGAACTGCTTTTCTTCACTCTTGCTCTGTTTGTAGATCTGCAGCTATTTGTATTTGGGAGACACCTCAAGACCAACTGCAGCAACAGCAGTGAGCCCATTAGAGAGCCTGCAGCTCAAGGCTTATGGCATCACTTGGCTGAATAGATTTAGTTGTTATTTTTCGGTTCTGCTTGCAAGCATAGGTTAGGATATTGAAACTCATGCAGGGACAATGCAGAGGTGTTTAAAGATATGAGTTGCAGGTAAGATCTTACAGCCTTTACACCTCCCTTAAATGGACTCACGTATTTTTCATGCRAGATCTGTTGATAGACTGTCTGTGCTGCACTCTGTATAAGCCTGTCCTGAGGAGCTGGGTGTCACAGCACTGTAGGAGTGCATGATACAGCAAGAGTAATGCTGATTAGAGAGCAAACTGATTGAGGAAAACTTCTGGTCATCAACCTCACACTCTGTCCAGGCCTCCTTTAAGATTGCATGACATCTGTACTCTGCRTGCACATACACCTTTTGCTTTCTTCCCACCTGCCGTTAAGGTTAGTTTATCCCAGGCATAACCGTAAGATGGCTGGTACTGTCTCTCTTTTTACTCAAGCCATGTTTTTGTCCTTCAGCCTTTCCTCATACATCATGCTTCTCTTCATTCYTTTCTCTGCTGTGGCACTCTCAGTGAAGGGAGCTCCCACTCAGCCAGTTCTGGCAAAAAGACAAATCCTGCCCCAACGGTCTTACTCAGCAGACAACAGACAACAGGAGGACACAACAGGTTGTGAAACTCAGGGGGACAATGAGATAATACAAATTGTCTGGCTAAGCAGCAGGCAAAGCACAGGAGCCTTCTAACAGCTGTTCTCCAGTCCTGGGGGTTCTTTAAAGGTTTATTGCAGATATCAGTTCAGACATATCCCATCCAAAAAGGAAGTTTGGCACCCCACAAACAAGCTCAAGTCCAGGAGAGCTCRTCTGTTTGCAGTCAGATCTAACGTAGCTACAGCTCGTGAAGGGAAGTACAACTAAATACAAAGCCCTCCGAAAGGATTTCTGGGCATGGAGTATTCTATCCCATAGGAGATAGCAGTACACATAACACGTACACATACCCGTGTATGTTGAAGAGCACTTAATTGGGCTCACAGCAATCAAAGCTTGTCGTTTCCTTAACGAAGCACRAAGTTGCAACTCACCGCACCGATCCCCAAAGGGCGCTCATGTCCAACTTCACAGCGTGGGTTAAACGGAACAATCAAAGCCTTCGTGATCTTGTTCTCCCCATGTCGGAGGCGTGAGGAGGCTAGCAGCCTGCTCGCACGCACCCCTAGCATTGGCAGCCTTTGTGTGCGACAGCACCAGAGAACTGAAAGGCTTTTTCTCCTTCATTATCCGAAGGGGTTTTATTCTGRCTGAAGTGAACAATGTGAATAGGTGCGGCAGAACACTGGCTGGCAGTGAAAAATTTCTCTCGACCAACAGAGGTTCACTTCAACGTGGCCTGTGAAATGGCTCTGCTTTAATTGTGGGGAGGAAAGTGCCATGTAACCCAATTWATATACACACGCACACAGTCATACATAAACACACATAGACATCCCTTAAAACATACAGGGAATGAGAGCACTGCAGAGAGATAACAGATAGCATCTTAGCGATGCTGCAGTCCAGGCAGTTAACAGAATAGACTTCTGTGCTGCAAAGTCACATTTCTGCTAAATGGAAATGAAAGACAGTTTTATTTTTAACTTGACTATCTAAAGGGAAAGAGGAAGGAAGATCTTGTGGTTAAAGAAATAGATGAGGACCCTGGAGATCTCAGTTCAATTCTGAGCTCTGCTGCAAATTCCCCATGTGACCTTAAGCAGGTCACTTAATCTCTTTGCGCTTCATTTCCCTTCTGCAAAGTTTGGAGAGCACTATCCTCCCTCCTATCTTTGGCTGGTCTTGTCTGTCTGGGTTGTAAGCTCTTGGGGCCAGGGACTGTTTCTCACTACCTGTGTGCTCTGCGCTCGACACTCCAGAAAACTTGTGTAGATTGGGGCCTTTAGGAAAGGCTATAAAACAAACAATCCATARTAATCTAGGGCCAAGATGCAATGTAAATTTAAAATAATAGCAGCCTTTCTTCCTTGGAAATGCCTGAATGACATTTRGCTGGGGAAGTTCTGCATGAGCACGATAAGCACCTTTGGGGCCAGGGCTCCATGAGGCGTAATTTCCACAGCATGGAGGGAGAGCACTGTCTCTGACAGCATCTCGCCTGCCGTCGAGGCGTGCTGCCTTCTGCAGAGAGCATCAGCTCGTCTCCCTCCTCTYCCTCGCAGCGAGAGAACCTGTTACTTGGCCAGCCAGGAAGCACTGAGCTAGTGCRCTGGATGCATAGCAGGAACAGGTGAAGCACTTGGGTAAGGTGATTGAATCCACTGAAAAGCAGAATGAGGGAGAAATTCTGGCCAAGTGAGAGCTGGTATGGAATTGGCCTGAGTAYGACAACAGAGTTGGGATTTCACCCTGCATTTCTTATAGCATAATTTATTTTGTTCAAGTTTATCACACTAAGTTCACACGGTGCAAGAGAAGACTTGCACTCAAGGGCAGAGGAGGTGGTAGGGCTGCTTGTCCCAGTGTGCCTTCATACAAACTGGACATTTATTTCAGAATGCGATTTCACAGAGAAAAGCATTACATCAGATTAGAGCTGATTTAGAGTGAATGTACTGCTTGCTGCCTGATTCAAATGGACAATCTCTTTTGTTGTCCCCTTTCCATTATCTRTCGGTTTGTCTGCTCACTCTTGAACACTGGTTTTACAGGAAAAGAAACAGTCTTATACATGTTGAGTACTGCCTCAACCAACTGCAGTGTGTGTTATTGGAAATGCTCGATGGCAGTTTTTATTCTGAGATGTACTGCGGGCTGCAGGCGCTGGGAGGGCCTGCGGGTCAGCACGTGCTGCCTAGCAGGAGCCAGCCTGCACCGGGGATGCCAGAGCTCCAGAGGGGCTGCCTTGGCAGAGGCTGAAAGTAATGTTGCCCTTAGCCAAAACACTGCTCTTAGGWATTTTGGGAGAAAACTCTGACAATGTTAAATTTTTCTCCTGCTAATATTTTTTTATTGAGGCAGGGAATGTTTTTGTTTCCTGTGGTGATACTTTAGCAAAAGAATCAAACATTAAATTGTGAGATAAAATGCAAAATAGACAAATGCTATACAAAATGTGCAGAAGAATGGCTTGCACTGTGCCCTTCTGAGTGCAAGTAAGCTGTGGTGACAACCTCTCAAAAGCATCAGTCTCCATCTCACGGCAATTATATTTTAGCAGGAGTGTAAAATATCTGTAGGAGCATTGTTCTACAGTTAATGGAGGAAAAGGTGACTTGCTAGTCATCTAGGGCTTCCCTCAGACCATTTGAAAAGATTAAAATTCTGCAGTTTCTGAGGTCAAGCCAGGAAAGCACAGTATCTGTAACTGCTCATCCCATCATGACCRCAGATTTTTGTCTCTGCAGTCATATCATCATCAGTGGAGCTGTAGTACGTACTGTAATTTCATACAGTTCTGTAGACAGATACTTAAAAGGYATCTGGAAAAATTGATGGTGTATCAAGCCAAAGATTTTGTAAAAGTCATTTTCAGAGTGCCCAGCCACAGCCCTGCGTCCAGAGGGCCAAAGGCCTCTCTGCTGATCCTGGAGCTCCCCCGYGGAAGTGCGCCGGGTACTGCACTGAGCCCAGAAACACGCTGCTCCTGGGCAGAGCCGCAGGTTGCGGCACCACGGAGGGAGCAAGGTGCTTACAAACGAGCCTAACGGTTCCCACAATAAGGCTTTGATTGCAGTTGTGGTCTGCAGATGCTACTTTAATACAAATAGAGAATACAGCTACTTAACGTTATCGTTGTAATTCTTCATTTGCACTGCATAATTAATTTCCCACAAGATATGCTCTGCGAGCCAGTTAACTATTACTGCTCTTTATTTGCCTGTGTTACCACAGAGGCCTTGAGCCCACTGCTGGGGCCAGGACCTTGCTGTGCCATGTGCTGCGTGAAGGCAAGCAAAAAGACTGTCCCCGTCCCCAGAGAATTTCAAAAAAGGTTGGAAACAAGCAATGCTCGAAGGCATTTAGAGGAGGAATCAATGAAAGAATATTAGTGTGTAGGACAGCCACAGTTCTCATGAGATAGCTTAGGAAAGGGAATTCCCATTGTAAAGAGAATGAGTTGAACACACCTATTTTATCTTTGATTTAGGACAGCAAAACACACTGATTTTTCTCATGACCTAGTTGTTAGTTTCCCTGGTCATTCAGGGTCACCTTCCCTCCCTGCAAGTGCTGCAGAGATCATTAGGTGCCTCTCAGGCATATCACATGCTATTTTTTTTTTCCAAAAAAATTTCTTGGCCCTCCCAGCCTGTCTCTCTTGCTGATGACACCCCCTTACTATCTTTTCCCTTTTAACACACTACAGTGCTGGGGCCTGGGTCCTTCATTGACTGTGCRTTGGGTCAGACACATCCCAGTTGTTTTGCCCAGTAACCAAGTGTATGCAGGTGCAATCTCTGCATGACTAATAGCAATCAAAGCACTTGAGGATTAAGTGATTTTTAGCTCTGCTGCTCATGCCCTTTGAACAAAGGTGATTTCATCCTTATTTCTTGCTATTTTTTAAAGCTATACCCTGGCAGGCTCTTCAAGAGCACTGAAAATACAAAAGAGAGAGTTCCTGCGAGAAGGAAGTGTCAGGAGCTGGATTGCCAAAAGCAGTTCTTGTTAACTAATGGAAAGACAGATGAATTTCTTGCCTGTCCTGGCAGAGCCTCCTACTCGGGCACCCCATCTCCGAGACATCACACTCCCTCTGCAGCCCGGGCTGCTGCTTCTTGCCTATTTTGTCGCTTTGCTTTCTGTAGCCCCTCCGAGCTGTGGGGCCCTCATGCCTGCTGCAGCTCTGGGTCAGCAAATTTCCCCCTTGCGGGGAAGGTGCCGCCCATTTGCCAGCCCACATGTCTTTACCAAATGCTACCAGTGTCTTGTGTGACCGGCCATCCTTGCCTCTAACAAAGTAGTTTGACTCCTCCATCCGTTTTCTCAAGTACCACCGCAGTCAAGGGTGAATTCCATGCAGCACCTCTGATCTGAGCAAGAGGGACTTGGCCCACTTCTGCTGTGCAGCAGGTGCAAGGGGGTTATCCGCCATTATTTACTGCCACCCTTGTAAGTTTACGACCTGACCTGGTACACATCTGTCTTCCGAGTCGTGTCTCACTTTGCACTTGTTGCTGATCTTCATCACCTCGCCCTCACAATGTCACTTGACACTTGATTGACAGTCAGTGCCCTGCATGTAGCACAAAGCCCACTGTTCGTGGCTTCCTTCAGCACAACAGATAAAACATTGCTTCAGTACCCAGCAATTTATAGCCATTTTGTTCTCATCCATCACTCAGAAAACAGCATTGAGATGCAGGCTTTCTTGGCATAAGCCATGGATCCTGTATGCCAGAAGGAGCCTCTGTCTCCTCAAGTCTGTTTTGAAAGCCTCATCTTCAAGTTGGGGTACTCTCTCTGGGAGGAAAAGATCAAGAGGGTTTTGCATACGTCAGCAGTGGGCCTGCTTCAATTATATGTGAAAAGGGAGAAATAAGTATTCCCTTTTGTGCCTAGCTCAACAAACAAGTCCAAGAAACATGCTCAGCTCTACGCAGTGAAAGAATAGCAATGCCCAGGCAAGCTTGTGTAATCCTCAGCTTGCAACCACATGATCAAAAGCACTGTTGTCCCTCTGAGGAGGAATTTAGCTCAGGCTCATTCCCAATGGAAACCAGGATAGCTACGGCCTCGCGAACAGCAGCTGGATCTCGCCCCTGAGGAAGTGCCCTGGCCCTGGCCGTGGTCTGCTCTCCTCACCCCCAGCTCAGGGACCCATTCTACGGGGTGCCAGCAGCCAGCTGGGTGCTGAAGACCATCTGGGCATTGTAAAGCCTTTGCTCCATCCTGCTAGACAAGATCATTCTGATTTTCACTCTCCCATGTATCAGCCCTTTCACCTTTTAAAGGAATTCAGTTGCTGAGCACCAAATGCAAACTGTGCCACCACTGTCTGATTGCTTTGACCAAATACCTGTGCTTCAGGGTTTCTTATGGGCTTTTCCCAGAACTGAGGATCTCCCAGCTCTAGCTGCTAAACGTAGTACAGCAGACTCACAGGACAGCACCAGTCTCTGCGTGGTGACTTGGGAGCAAGCCAGTGCATTCGCAGCAGACTCTGTTCCTATAATGTGGTGCCTTGCTGCTTCCTTATTTTGAACTTTCCTCTCTCCTTTCATCTGCCTGCAYGTATTCTGCTTTCCCCTCCTGCTCTTGCACTCTCACAGCTAGCCACAGCAAGGACAAAGTGTCTAGGCACTTTTTAATCTTTCCCATTTTAATTGGTGAGAAGAAGTGGTACCACTCATCAGCACTCCAAGTTGTGGGGATTTAATTAGATCTAATGACCAGATAAATGGCGAATTTCGCACGGGGGCTGGTAGGGACTCAAGGGTGTGAGGAGGATCAGGCCGTGCTATTTCCTGCTCCTGCCTCTCTGCTCCATCCCTGGGACCGCCAGTCAAGCAGATGCATCTGATGAGGAATGAAACGTCCTCCCAGGAGTGCCAGCCAGAGCGGGGACCCGGCTTAGAAGTGACCTCGGAGCTCCCCTTGGCCAGGCTGATAGCGGCGATTTTGCAGTGGGGGAAGGAGGCAGCACAAGCCCCTTGACAGCCCTGATGGTAGCTTTTGCGGCCGAGGTGGTAATGATAGCCGCACAGCGAGGAGGGGAGCTGGCCCATCGTTAGCAGGGCTCATGATTCGAAAACAGCATACAAATTTTTGACAAGCGTGTTTTATCGAGCATGTGCAGGATAATTTTGCGCGTCCTTGTTTTGTCATTTAGGGCACTTAAAGTGTCACTGAGATTTCACTATCCTAAAAGCTTATCTGTCAGCCTCTGAGTTATTCCAGTAAAAGGGTATCATCAACAGCAGCAAGAGGAAAAAAAAAAAAGTCTGAAGGTTTTCTATTCCAGGTTCACTGCAGCCCATGTGAGTCCTTACTGCTGCATCCTGCCATCTCCCATGGCCCCGGCCAGAGCTCCTGGGGAGTGCTGGCAGAGTGGGGGTAGCACTGAGGTGCCAGGAACAACTCTGGGGTCTCTCTTACAGTTGTCCAGCTTCACCAGGATTTTACCCAGGGGTTTGCCTTTTCTTAGCCAGCCTCCAGGAGGATGGTGTCTCTTCAGTGCTGGCAGACTGCAAATGTGCAGCAGGGTCTTCTTAAAAATTGTGACTGAGCCAGTTGCTGTGCTTAGGAGGCCGAGGGAAAAAAGGTCACGATGATTTCTTTGAGGGAAATGAAAAYTGGAAACAGGTCAGGTTAAAGCAAAGCAAAGCTGAAAAATGCAGTGATCTGGTTCGACCTTCGTTTGCCTCCCTGTAGCACAAGCTGAGATTTTTTTCCTGATTTACACCAGGGTATCCATGCTGTACACCCAAACAGTACAGTGCAGAAGGATGAATACACTGGTGGGCATACAGATGACCAGAGAAGAAATGAGTAGTATGGATGGATAGATAACCAGACACTCTATCTGCCATCCTGRGAAAATCAGCTGCCTCGTGTCCAAATGGAAAAAGGCACTAGTCTGATCTTAAATTCAGCTGCAGGGACTCTCTTTCTGAACAGTGAACTGGAAGGCAAACATGCATTGTGAGGTAAACAGATTTTATTGTGCTGTTAACTATATGACTTTCTGTCCAAGGAGATGGATTTACATATGTATTAAATGGATTTCATCCTAGTACATGACTGCCCTGCCATATTTCATTTACTTTAGGAATCCAGTGGAAGACCAAATCATAAAAAATACCATATAAACATGCAGAAAATATTTGTTCCAAGCACAGAAGTGAATACTGTAGGAGAGGAGGTGAAACGGGAGCCCAGGGGCATGTTGAGTGCGGGAATGCACTGGGAGATCATGCAAGTGCTGTTTGCCACTTGCAGTCAATATGAAAATACCACAGTGCCTGCAGTTTCCCACTTAGTCAGAGGGCCTTGACCATGAGGTGTGTGTCGAGCTGCGTCATTCCTGCCACTCCAATAGCTTTGGGAGGCAAAACCAATTTCCGAYTCTTTGTATAGGTTTTGCACTGTGAACAGTAAATATTTGGGAATGGAGCCTAAATGGATGAAAAAGATGTTGTCCTAGCAAACTTAATAGAGAAGTGTCGGTTTATCCCAGCGGGGGGGGGGGCATCGAACTTGTGCATCTCATCACTACCTTGGGAAAAGCTGGCAGTGTTTTTTCCCATTGAATCAGACCTGCAGCAACCTCTCTCCTTTTCTGTACAGGAATTTCCCTGCAGCTTCACTGGATGGGGAACCTGAGTAGCAGAAAGATCGGGAGAATAATCAGCAAGCAAAGAAAACCCTCGTCTGAATATCGGAGCAGGACATTAGCGTGGCATGACCCGGTGCCGGCCCCCTGCCAGCTGCAGGTGACCCGCCGGCGCAGTGATTGATGCGCCGCCCGCCTCCGCTCTGCGCCTTTCAGAGGGACGAGGTGACCTATCCCTGTTCACACGCTGTCTCTAGTTATCTGCGAGTGGCGAGGGCTACGCTTGTGCCGGTTCAGATCTTTGCATCATCTAGCAAACGCTCTATGCGAGCTGACAGTGGCTCTCCCTGGTTAAGCGCGCTGGAAGTTTCTTTCGGTTTGCAGCACAGAGACAGTGCGATGTTGTTTCAGACGGAGGTGATAACAGCGGGAAATGACAGGGCAGGGATCCTGGCACAACTGCCACCTTTCTTCGCAGTCTGAAAAATGTCATCAGCATCTCTCCGGGCAGGAAGCGCTGCTGCTGTGAGCGCTGGCACCGAAGGAAAAATTGAAATCAGGGGAGGCGGAAGRAAAAAATGATACTTCACCTCAGCTCTCAATTTTTTAAAAATTTAAGCACTTGGGACCAACATGTCCCCAAATACTGAAATCAGGATTTCCAGACTCTTCCTTTTTGTCATTCTTCCTTGCATTTGCAACGGTGAACTGTAAAAGGAAAAAAGGGAGAGGGAAGGAGCAGGGGAAAAGGGGCAAAAAGGTACAAGGAACCCCCACATTTTTCTGTTCTTCAATTTTTATTTGATTGGACTTTCAGAGGAAGATGTTGAAAAGAGGTTTTTCATTTAAAATGAAATGTGAACAATCATGATGGGCTACAATTTTTAGCCTGTTCTCCTTCAGACTTGAGTGGGGAGAGATTGATACTTTGGTGGGAGCAGGAGGAGGGAGCTCCTGCCAAGAGCCAGCAGTGTGTGCGTGGGTCAGAGGACACATGGTGCATTGGGAGGGACAGAGGACATGCTGTGAAGATGCAGGGAAGATCTCATGGGGACATGTAGCCCTTYGGACTTAGAGCTGCATCTTGAGGCAAGGACGGAGAGGTGCACGGCACGTAGGTGCCGCGGAGGGTCACTGCAGCTTCATTCTCAACATCCAGTCTGGAGTACCTGCTTCCCCTAAAAGAAAGTGCCATTGAAATCAAGGGAGCCTCATGGGGCTCAGCCTCAGTTGTGCTGTTTCGTGAGGTAAAGCAGGGGGTTCCTGTTACGTGGCRAAACAAGCCAGTTATTCTAGCTCTGTCACTGCCGCTTCCCATGCCAGAGCCTTCCCCTCGGCTGCTTTGCAGTGYGGGAGGCAGTGGCACACGCTGCCATAGCAGCGTTCCTAGGAAGTGTAAAAACCGACATCTTTATTGCTAATTCATTAAAAGCACATTAAAAAAAATCTAGATTAGCTTATAAGGGAAGGTTTTATGAGCACTTAGCAATTAAAGTACATGGAAAACAATTGCTCCCTYGGAAAATCTGCCTTTTAATCTCCTTCTTATTTGTTCTATGTCACTTCTTAAGCTGAGCTCCTCCATCCATGTGTTCATGTGCCAAAGTGCCGGAAACTAATGCCTCATTTTGTCTGCAAACCTGCCCTCTCCATTGCCCCTTATCCGAGCCGAACTCTGCTAAGGATGAAGGGATGCACCAGGGAGGAAGGCTTTGGAGGGCTGGGAGCAGAGCGAGCTGCGTTACATCCTTGAGCCCAATCTTGAGGTTAGCTACAGGGAAACAGCAGGAGGAGAAGCCTCAAAGCAAGCAGCTCATGTAGACCTGGGGGGATCCTGTTAGGCTGAGTTYGCAGAAACTATATGCAACTTTCTTCAGTTAGGTAGAAGAGAAAGCCATGATGAAGGAAAAAACTCAATTTAAGTTTCTGATAGAATTCAGATTTGATTTTTTTCTGTTTAAGAAGGAAAATAGTGTTATTAAAGTGGACAGAGAGCTGGTGTAGGGTTTGGAATAGAGAGGGCTTCATTTCTAATCTGTACTGAAAATTTCCTGTCTGGTCTTAAGCAAATTAACAAATATTCTGAGSTTCTCTCTCCCTCCACCCTGGATATAAATAATTAAGAGCTTGATAGGGCGTGGGAAAAAATGTTGACTTATCACTGAAAAAGGGAAGCAAAAATTATTTCAAAACAAAAATGGTTGTTTATCTGTAAACCTCTTCTGCTACGGAAAGCTGCTGTTTCCGTTAATAACGCAGTCAATATGGTGAGATCTGTATGAAAGCTCTTCCCTGCAAAAGTCACAGGCCTTCTGTCGTGAGCCTCCCTAACGCTAGCTGTTGAACTTCTGTGATTTCTGTGCCGTAGAGCTCAGCTCTAAATCTGAGTCCTCGTTTTGATTACATCTTCAATTCCCAGCCCTGAATTTCAGCTTAGCTCTAATCTGGATCCAAATATCATCTCACTGGCCTCTCTCCAAAAAGTATGCAATTTTGATAATTGGRTAGATTTCAATTAGGACTGGTAGCAGTGCATGCCAACCCACAGTAAGTGCTGGCTATGGTGTCTCTTCTCACAGGGTTTGCTGTGGTTCGTTTTTAGCCCTGTAGCACATCATCCTCAGAATTTAATCAGGTCTTAAATCTTTTCTGAGCAAACTTTGCAAACACTTTTGCTGAAGCATGCTAGTACCCCAGTGTGCACCCATATCCTAAGGTGTGCAGAAGTAGGGGAATGCCGGCACCGCAGAGACTTTGGGGTTTGTTAGGAGGGCTTTACACTCCAACTCCAGCTGATGCTGCTATAGGGCAAGGGCCGGCTCCCCATCCCAMGTGGTTGGGAAGCTTGAGGAGACCAGGGTGTTTACCAGATCGAATGCTCAGAGAGGGAGGTGGATAATGTTTGACCACTCTGCTCATCTGACGCAATAAAAATATCCCCATTTAGGCAAAGTCAGTTTCGCAGACAGCCTTTCCCAGGGCTGAGTTGAGAGCATAGAATGAGATGGCCCCAAAATGAAGAACCGTCRCAAGGGTCTCCAAACTGCTGCAGCCACAGGTCACTTGACCTGCCTTTCCTGATGCGAGTATAYAATAGAGTGTGTTCCCTGCGGAGAAACAGTGAGAGTACATTTGGCTTATGTTATTCTTGTTGCTTAATGCATATCTGAAAATGCGCTAAGATTCAGATGATGAGCACAGTATAGAAGCCTATAGAGAAAAGAATGGCTTAATTATAGTTTTTAGTAAATAATGCTAATGAGTAAACCTTTCTGGAAAATGAGAGAGTTTCCCACTGGCAGATAACGAAGGAAAGCTGCTGTCAGCGTTGTAAGGCAGTCCCGCGGCGGGCAGAGGTGCAGCATGCAGGACGTTCATGAGAATTGACAGGGCTTTGGCTCCTAGCTTGACAGAGCAGAAGTAATGTACCTGCTCAGGCCACTTGATAGATTTTTTTGGCAACCGTTTTGATAATTTTGCACATACAGCTGTGTCCCAAAGCATGAGATCCAYGCAGCCAGATCCCTGCAGAGGGGCTAAAGCGCTGCCTGCCTTTTGACAGTGCAGAATTAATATGTCTGGCAACAGGCCGGCTCATTCCCACAGACCCACTCCTGAGTGCAAGGCAGGACAGCTTGGGGGATTGATAGCATGAGACAGTCTTCAGCTCCTGGCTCCAATCCAGTGCAGGGCTGCAGTGACCCAACACTTTYTCCAGTCCAGCAGCTGCTCAGTGGCCTGTGTTCCTCCTGAACAGGTGTCATCAGGAAAAAAACAATCTCAGGTTTTGTCCTAATTGCCCTTTTACTGGGGCCTCCAGGGAGGTTCATGGTTAGAGTATAGCATAGACACTGAAGAGTAAGGCTGATTTTGCTCTGGTGTAAATCCATTGACTTTTTAGTTAGACTAATTCTGAGTTAGCGCCTCACACGTGAGATCAGAATTGAGGCCTGAGTTTATCTTTCCTCTCTTTCTGCTCTAGTAAGACGGTGCAGATGGATCCCAGCAGTCCTCAAGCCAGGCGGTGAGAAGGATGTTGTCCTGTCACCAGGGTCCAGGCAGTGCCGTTCATGGCATTGCTCTCTGGGACTCCACCGGCCTCAGACATTGTGTTACTGCAGAGGTGAGAGGCATCAGGTATCTCTTGCTGACTTTTTTTTCTTTTTCAAGATGTAATTGAAATGCTCATCTGCTAGCACTGAGGTTTTGCTCTTCTCTCTCTCTCTCTTTTTCTTAAGAATTTAAGAAAACCATTTTAGAAATCCGTAAATAGAACACAAACCTTTTGCAAGTGAATTCAAATCAGTTTCTCAGTGAGATGCTTTCCAGACGTTGCTCGGTCAAGTTGGGTGACATGAGCTAAATTTCATAGGAAGAATCTGATCCATTGTCAGCAAGTTGGGTTATCGTTTTTTTCCTTTTTTTTTCTCTTTGTTTTTTAGAACAAGATGATGCTTTTGCTGCATCTTACAGTGATGCCAAGGGTGGATGTTTCTGACTGGAGCAATTGTACATTCAGGGCAAGTATCACTCTAAAACCTGCATGGAATAAGTAATGCATTTTTTTGACTTGTTTTAGAATTGTATTACTCAATAATCCATAGTTACATTATTAATGTAATATTAAAAGGACTTGAGGCCTCTCAGCAATTTCCTATTTCAAGTAAATAATTACTGGAGCCAAGATAATTTATTAAATTAAATTGATAAACCCAGACGCAGTCTATATTTGCCTTCAAGTAATTTTTTAACTGCTAATAACAGCAAAAATATGCTGTTATTTATATAACCATATCCAGAGGCTGCCAGCTGGGATAGGAATGCCAATGTGCTGGGCTCGGTGCTTCCACAGAGAAAGRGACGGGCCCTTCTTGGAGCCTCAGCAGACACGGCGGAGATGGGAGATGTCTTAGCTCTGCTTTTACGTGCTGGGAGCTGTCTTCTCAGCTGTTTCCACCTATGAATTTTGTGGCTTTTACGTTTTTGTTTCAAATGAAGCAGTAAATAATTGCAGTAGAGTTTAGAGTCTGCCTTCCGTCTCCTGTGTTATTAGGCGAAGTCCTTCCTACTTTTTGCGTTTCATGTCTCCAGTCAAAGATGTAGATGCATTTTTTTTGAAGTCAGTTAAAAATAAACAAAAATTCTTATCATTTTTCACACCTAAAGTAAATTGGCAAGAGCCAGAGGGATACAGTGTATATTATGGCATTTATGTTCCATTTGCTTTTTAAAGAAATGAGAGAGAAAGATGAGAAAAAATGTTTGATGGGGTTTCCTATCATCTCTACAAAAGAACCTCTGCTAGCGCGTTGAGTTTCTTCAAGCAACGCCATGTGATTAAACCTCCATAAAGCATGAAAGACCAGGAGAAAGGGGGAAATAGCACATATTCTCCCTCAAACTTGTTTGATACCTTTTTTTTATGCCAGAAGGACTTAACACCAGCATAGATTCCTGGGTGGATGAGCAATACAAAAGAGCATGGAACAGGTTTGCTCTAGCCCAGATATTTTAGCAGCAGTTTGTACAAGATTTTGTTGTATCTCATTTGTTGGTCATTTATGAGCAAGTCTGTTTCAATCAGCTTGTAATTTTTCATAAAGCACTTTGATTAAATAAATAATGAGACTGCAAGTGCAAAATATTATTTTATTATTCAAAAACTCTGCAGTCATAACCGCTATATTGATTGAGCTTTCAAAGAGTTATACACATAAATAACTCCTCGTGTAAATAATACTACAGAAATGAACGGTGCCATTCACAAAAGCAAAGTTGCTCCCGGGCAGGTATTTGCAGACAAAGGGGTCAAGCAATTTCTTTCCCCTGTTGTTTGTGTGGAACTTGCACAGTCAGAGGAAAGAGATTTATTTTTAATACGAAACTRAGGACTGTGAAGCCCGCAGACAGTATCAAGGCTTTCCAGAATAGATGTTCTATCTGGAGCTGGTTTTACCTCATTTGAAGCTAACATGTTTGATATTTGATGCTTTCAAATTCACAGCAATAAACGAGCAGTAGCAAAGGAGTCAGCCTTGCAGCTGTGGAGGACGTGGAGTCCCATGCATTTCAGTAGGGGATGCAGAAACGTCGGGCTGCTRGGATCGGGCGCTCACTAAGGAGAGAACCGAGAGCTTTGGTGGGTTTTATCTGCAGTTCGCCAAGATGCGTAACAAATTTGTACTAAATCAGAACCTCAAAAGATGCCAGTGTATAAAACAGGAAAGCTCTTGCATAATACAGGAAAGGAGATAAAAATCCTTTATATACCATAGTTACTTCAGAAGCAGGAATAAACAATATTTAAAAATGTATAAACACAGATGGCATATTTTCTTTAAAAAATGTTGCAAGAAAAATAAAAGCTGCTTAAAAAGAATAAAATACGAAAAGAAGAAGAAGTAGGTCAGAAAAAAAGAAGTCAAAGTAAGGGGAAAAAACTAACAAAATGGAAATCAAAGGCAAAGCATATTCTAATGGCATGCGGTGAAGTGGATTCAGGCAGCTTCCTGTTAGCATCTGCTGGAGCTACAGTGCGTTGCACAGCCACAGGTCTAAGCAAGCACTTTTCCAGCTCCCAATCCAAATTCATGGAGACAGGGCAGCACTGCACGGCAGTCACCTCTGGCGAGCCATGCAGGAAGGGCTCTCCATGGCGAAGAGCTGCATGCAGGATTTGCACAAGGCTGAGGAGGGGCTGTGGCCGCCTTGCAAGGCAGAGCAACGACGACGACGGCCTCTTACTGCCTTGCAAAATGGGGTCTGAGCCTGACTGCAGCGCCTTAGTGCCCACATACAGTAAATAAAAAAGACCCGTTTAAATTGCCTGCTTGGTTAGGAACCACTGGCAAAGCAGAGGTGCATCTCAAAGGCTCGTTCATTTGCACCATTAACTGTTTTAAGTACCTCTCTCAAATAACAATCATCCCAACTGGTAGAAGAGCAGGTGTTCAGATAATAGGAGCGATTGAAAAGCCTTGGATGGTCGTTATTATTAATACTGATAATAAAAATGAAACGGGGATGCGTATAGCCCGTGCACTCTTTTGTACCCATTAGCTTTATAGACTGGTAGCTCTTTTTTTCAGGAATGTCTCAAGGGAAGATTAGACAGTAATGGCAGCACAGAGGTAAGAAGATGATGAACAGAATGCTATTAAAGCTTTGCAGGAGCTGGACCGCGCCGGCTTCAAGCAGTTCCTATAGACGGTAAGGGATGGCTTTGGGTTTTTTTTTTAACTTTGTTTTCGGCACTGTGCCCACATGGCAGGAAGAGGCTGTGGGTGCCCCGAGAAGGCTCTGCTCCCATCGACAGGCAATCCTCTTTCCATTAAGAAGCAGCTGAAGTGACGTGGAGTGTTGCTGGCTGAAAGCAGTCCGCAATTATGAGGATACGTTGCTGTGGCCTGGCCTCGACTCCAGCRTTTTGCTGGCCAAGCTGTGTCCATAAAAGCTGTAATGCAGTACACTTACACCCTGTTTGGTATTGTGTGTTTTAGTTTGCCAGACAAGAATCAGCTTTACTGGCTTTGATGGCATAATAACCGCAGCTATGCTAGAAGAACTCCGACCTCTGAATATGCTGCAAAGTTAGAGAAACAAGACTATTATGTGCAAACAGGTCTGCCTGTCTCCTTTTCCCAACTACACTGTTTGCTATTTTGCTTGGTTTTCTGCCTTTTCTCRGAATTGTTTTATGCAAACTCTGAGTGAAATAGCCATTTTGTAACACAAAGCCTGAATGTGCACATCTTGGCAATTCAGAGCCATATATGATCAAAACTGGGCCAGCTCTCACTGGAAAATGGGTTTATTCTTTGCTGTGAAAGCCTAAGTGCCAGATGTGTGATATGTGTCTTCCTGAGATCCCTGGCAAAATGGAAGAGAAGCCCCCGTTGTTTCACGGATGCCAGGAAGGCCAGGCAGGATGAGAGACCTGCTGGGACCATGCCGTCTGGGCAGCTGCGTGGCTCCCRGTCACTGTTTTAGCCGTCTTTACACCAGTTCCAGCCCCAAAAATAGGATGGCAGAAAATCCCTGCGGAGTCCCGGGGTCTGCACAAAAAGCTCCAGGCACTCCACAGATTAGCGTAAGGAAGGAGGGTGGAAAAGCAATAGAAGAACAGCGTAGCTTACAAATACTTGCACGCTGCTGTCATCCCACTAGCTTTTGAAAGCCTTTAGCTGAATTACCGTAATTGAGAGATAGATTAAGAAGCTGTGGGGTAAGACCCTAAGCAAAAATCATTTTGAGAATCTGGGTTTGGGCTTGTTCAAGTTGCTCTTTGAAGATCTCTCCTGTAAGATTAATCTGGACAGATAAGCAGGAAGCAGGTGGATTAAACGCTTAAGAATTCCAAGGGACTGGAGGGGCTTGCGAGCGCTCTGCAACCGTTACAGTTCAGGTGCATGTGCCAGACCCGAGTGATGGAGGCGAGCTGCAGGCACAACCCACTCCTCCGGGCTGGCATCAGGCTCCGGCTCATTTTCGCTCTGCCTCGGCAGCAGCCTCCACCAGCCGCTTTTGTAGCTGCTAGCAGAGCTGCCTTTCAGCTTAACGTGCACTTTCTGGACTTAATATCCTTCCTCGTTAGTGCAGATCCGGGCATTTAACGAGGAATGAAAAGCTGTCTGTGAAGTATGAAGTGAGCAAGGGAAGAGTCTGCTTCATGTATCCAGTCTGTTTCTTTCTGTATTTTTTTTCTTGAAACTTCCCTAATGCAAATGTCAAAAGGCATTTGTTCACGGTCGCTGTGCCACCTAGGCATGCTGCTGGGGAGCAAGGGCACGGATCTCGTAACTGTGTTCGCCAGCAGCACTGCTCAGCATCCACGAAGGAAGGGCAGTGATGAACAGCTGAAACTAGAAGGGCAGCTGAGAGTAAGGAGTCTCATTACCCCACTAATAGCATCCTGTGCATCCCCTCTGTTTCTCCATCCTTGATGATCACAGAAATAAGCAGGGAAGAAACCCGATAGTCAAGGTTTCTTTCTTTTGGCCTGCAGAGTTTGGCTCCGGAGGACAGGGGAGGAAGCAGAAAACATCCCAGAAAAAGAAATGAGCCTCAACTCAAGAAAAGGGCCAGAAAGGGGGGAGAGGATACCTGGGAGTTCCCTGGGAATAATTATGGACTTTGAAAGTGTGCTCCAGAATTTACATTTTTGGGCTGGCTGAATGYCAGGAAAAATGACAGCAGCAAGCGATAAAGTAGGAGCTGCAGGATTTCCCGAGGACCTTGGGAAGGAGGAGGCATTGCCTCATCTTCCTCTTGCCGTTCTTCTTTCTGGCAGGGAAGCTGGAGGCCCTCGGCTTGCCTGAGCAGTGGGCAGTTGGAGGCTGTGCCACACATGTCCCCGAAGCTCTCGTGAGCGAAATAATCTGGGTATCTGGAATGGTTTCCTGTTTATGTTAAAAATCAGCTAAGATGGGAAAAGTCATTGAACGGATTCGAAAGAGTTTAGGAAGTTCTCAGATATATGCTACGCCCAGGGAGTAGCGTACTCGCCACTGAAACGTGGTGCTCTCTAGGATGAAGGAGGGTTTGGTTAAAGCAAAYGGGAGCGCCGTACGGCGTAAGGGGATCCACGGTGTCGAAAGCGCTGCTCTTGCCTGCAGGGTGAACGCTGACTGCCATCGTGTGCTGTCATGAGAAGTGACCTGACTTGGAAACATCACGTGTTTGCAGGTCCCACTTCGGGGAGTAATTTCAGCCCTTGTGGGAGCGATTTTTCGAACCACTCTCATCAGCGTGTCCGTCTTCTCTTTTCCTTTGGTGGGAAGCGGGTGCTTCACTCTTGCAAGTGCTGTGTGCTTTCAGCGCCAGGACTATCGTGGAGGCACGTGTGTCCAGGCTGCCTTGAGGAATGGCATTGGGGTTCTTCATTCGCTGGAGTGCTAGCAAAATATTTACCAAAAACCTTTTGAAACAGCATAACCTCTGGCTGCTTTCTCAGACGCGTCTCATGGCAAGCGGCGGAGCCCATGGCCTTGCCGTCATCCTCGCACAGAAGCAGCCTTGAGGGAAGAGCAGCCTCCACTGACTCATCAGCAGCGGCCCCTGGGGCTCTGCTGGGCTTTATGGAGAGCTTGTAGCTTGAGTTTAAGCCCACTTGAGTGGAGGCTCTACACTGGCATAATGGGCTGGAAGCTTCCAGGAGCAATCAAGGTTGCAATAGGCTTTTATTTTCCCACGTGCTACTCAGCAGGAAATTTGCACATCAGGAAAACATTTTAAGCACTTCAGAAATATTAAAAATGGCTTAAACATTTGAATGATGTGCTCTGATCACAACAACCCCCGATGTGAGTGAAGTTTCCGGCTGATAAGTGAGCTTGAAGGTACACTTGTACCTTCATTTTCCATGCAGAATAAATAACACACAGTGTGGTCAATTATCTCACAGTGAAACCTTTATAGTGCARACTTACCACTTAATTGAGTCCAACATCAGAAAGGAAAGTTCATTTTGCTGGTGTTGATTTAAAACTATTGCTGMCTCTCGGGGAAGAATAAACACGCGCGTACTTTGTGAAAACAGTGACGGCTCTCCAGCAGCTCTTCTTCTAGCAGGGTAACCATACATGGCCTCCAAATACCTAGCTGTGGCAAACGGATCAAATATGAAGGGGATCTTTCTGCTAGGATGTGGGGAAGTAACACCCAGGAGGACTGGAAAAGTGAGCCGGAAAACTGCGAACTAGCAAGAAGACGCACTCCTCCACGGCGGCGGCAGCAATTAAACGCTCGAGCACTTTAACAAAGGAAATGAAACGTCGCCATCGTTTGCAGTCTTCAAGAGGAGACTGGATGGCCTTCTAAAAGATAAGCTCTAATTCAAGTACGTTATTGGACTCTGTAGTGTTAAATTATACAGTAGGATGAGTAAGTCCCTCCACCCGAGGAGCGAGAGGGTGAAATACTCTGACATATGGTAAGCAGCAGCTCAGACTAGACCATCAGAGCAGCCCCTCTTGGCCCCRAAGACTGTAAATATTCACTTTCCTTATAATTATTCCTTTCACAGCATGCACTCAGATTTGCCAGGTGACCAGAAAAATGTCAAAGTGCTCTGAAGCAAATCCGGCTGCCACTGGAGCCCGTATGGACTTTGTYGCTGACTCGGATGGGACTTGGACCAGGCCGATGAAGAAGAAATGAAGCACGACCAGCGACGCAGCGGTGCACCAGCGTTTCCTGGCCACTGCGGCGCCGGGCTGTCCCCGCGATGGCTGTGCTTGCTGCCGTGGAGCTGCTTCCTCCGGGCCCCCAAGCCAGCGGTCGGGACGGGAAGTTCAGTCTAATCTCGCCATAGGATTTGCAAGAGCAAATGGAAGCTCTTGCTTTAAAGCTACTACTCATGCACATGTTCGTTCCCACTCATGCTTTTTATGAGTTGAGTACATAATTTGCTGGAGGAGAAAAYGGGGAAGGGAGAAGTCAGGCAAATTGTCCAATGCTTAACTTCAGAAAATGGCAAAGCATGGCTGTTGTACTCCGCCGTCAGTCATTCTGTGAACTGCGAGCACATAGCCTCACCCCTAACCCACGTGGGCATTTATTTCCATAGGTAAATAAGACGCTTGCTGCCCTCTCCTGCTTGAGAGTTGCACTCGAGAGTTGGGGAGCAGAAGGGGCTGGAGGAGTGTGGTGGAGTGGACATCACTGAGAACCACCCCAGGAGCCACCACACACAGCGTGGGAGCCTCGGTGGAGCTCGCGGGGGCCTCTGGGGCCCCTTGGAGGCGCTGGACAGCTCAGGAGCACCGGTAGGCACAGCGCGGGAGGCCTCCAGCTCACCTGGGAAGCTCTAGCAAGGTGCAGCTGCTGAGCAGAGGCACCTGGGACCTTCTCCCAGGTGGTGCTGACGAGGCTCAAGCCCCCTTCAGCCAGGCCTGGGCAGAGGCAGTGGGATAAGAGAGTGCAGCTTCCTGCCCCTGGTTCATGGAGGTGGCTGTGGCTGTGCTGGGTGCTGCTTGGGTCTCCTGGGAGCCTCGTGGGAGACTGCTGGGCCCTCGCAGAGCAGCTAGATGGTGCGTGCTGCTCACAGCTCAGGAGAGCCAGGTAAGGGCAGGCACTTGTAGCTAGTTGCACTCGTGCTGGAAGCTCTTTTAGTAGTAGAGCCCTTACAGTAGAGCCTCTCTCCCCCAGTAGTGGAGGCAGGTGAGGTGTCCTGCCAGAGCCYGGAGCCTCTTCTGTGTGGAGTGACAGGCGGTGCAGTGTCTCCCTTCCCTGCTGATGCGGGGTGGAGGGCTTCRCTGCTGCGGCATGCTGTGCGGCAAGCTGCTCCCCCTACAACAGCTCAGGAACTTCCTGGTGCAGACCAGAGACAACGGGGACTGTGAATGAGATAGTGTGCTTTTAAACTGGTTGCTAGTAGTACCAGTAATAGACACCAATCTGCAATTTTTGTATGATTGCTCTCTGATGACAGAGCTAAATGTCCTGCTTTGCATGGAGACCACGCAGGGACAGAGCCTGCCTAGCACAGCCTGAGCCTGTAGTAATGACTGGCAAATGTTCAAAATGCAAACCTTACCTGTCCCAAGCTCACAAGCGCTGATGGGCTGGCTGTATCTGTTTCATAGCCTACTCTTTCCTTTTTTTACTGAATTAATGTCAAGCAGATACTTCTTTATTTGGCCAAGTGAAMGTTGGAAGGTGCATCTGTTTGGCGAGCAGGTTGGTTCCGCTGTTTTCCTCAGGCTGAGCGGTACTCGTGCGGTCTAATACCCTGACAGGTTGTGCTGTGGGTGCTCCTCCTAGGCAATTAGAGTAGCGAACCTTCTGCAAAGAGCTCCACCCTAGAAAACCAAGCGCACAGGAAGGTTCAACGAGCGCATAAATTGCTCCATTAAATCAGTGCGACTCCTCATGCACTTAAAGCTCGTACATGGCTCTTAGCAAGCTTTTAGCCCGTTCACACTGCCTAGCCAGTAATGGAAATACCAGACAGCATAAATGTGACTGAAAAAGGAGGGAAAAAATGAGCAGACTAGAAACAAGCCCCCGTGTCTGGGAACGTGGGAGCTGCCCGGTTTTCATTGTGCCCACGCGGTCGGCCTTCTGGGGGACTGCGTGACCTGCGGTTCAGACAGTGCTGGGGGCAACTTGGAGATCAACGAGGTGTGAATCGTTAYTACAACAGCGAAGCTCTGTGAATAACTCTCACTGTCCTGGGAAGCTGGCAAAGTACCGCAGGCTCGCTCGCCTTCGGAGGTGGGTGTAACGCTCAGTTCATGCATGTGGCAACTGAGCGAAACCCAGAGCAACTTTGGAGTCCAAGTCTTCCGTACTGGTCGTCAGCTAGGCACCAAGTTAGAGCAGTTTTGCCAGTCAGAGGCACTAATTCTGATCTCTGTGCTCAGCTCCACTCAAGCTCCCCCCGCCCCCCTGAGGGCTTATTCTAGGAACCCACCTC
Source organism: Rhea americana (assembly GCF_003343005.1). Classification (NCBI taxonomy): domain Eukaryota; kingdom Metazoa; phylum Chordata; class Aves; order Rheiformes; family Rheidae; genus Rhea; species Rhea americana. The sequence goes on from NW_028186116.1 coordinate 1,125,442, forward strand.
TGCCAAATTCTGGTTCAGGTAGATTTGTCCAGCTCATTTAGCAATTCACTGGGGTGGGGGGATAAGTCTGAACTTCCACATCCATGTTATGACTTTCCCTCTAATGAAGCTTGCATGCGTGCTGCCAATTGCTTTGATCTAAGTCTGAGGAAAATATTTTGCTGAAATGCTGTAACCTTTTATTGTAGATACTGCACCACCTACTTCTGCCCGTATTTTTTTTTTTTTTCTCCCAATCAGAATATAGGCATCTCCCTCTAGTGGCTAATTTAATACAAATTACTTTTTGCTTTTATTTCCTGTTTCTAGTGCAGAAAGGGAAACATACAATTGTGGTCATTGAAACAGCTTTATTAATGACTGATTTTCCACCATGTGTAAAAGACATGGGTTTAAATTGAAGAAATGTTGCTTATCATATAGCAAAACATCATCATCATCATCATCATAAAGATTAGATTTAGATGCCCTTTCTCCAGTGATGTAGTTGCACTAAGCTGGCAATTGTTTTATGCAAGATGTCTGATTTCAGAAACTGGGGATGAAATTAATGCATACTTGAATGGATAGTGGATTTGCCTTTTGGACAAGTCTGTGATGCAAAGCTGAATACAGTAACTCACAAAGACCAGCAATAGCATCTTCTCCCATCCATCCTAAGTACTACCAGGAACTATTTCCTTAGAAATAAAAGGAAAGGTAGTGTTTCAAGGCCTCCTCTATTACTTGTGTTTTAGTCTTTAGCTTTTGCTTTCTGATCATTAATTGCCTCTGTATTTAGCTACTATTTATTTGCTATTAATAATTGACTCAGGTGATTAATTCACTATACAATGAGTATTTATATACAAGAGGAGAGTCAGCCAAGTTCTCAGCAGGCACATCAGCCCTTCTCTCTGTGATGAACTGAGGATGAATGGTGAAATCGTCTCCGTCTTGTGAYGCAGTGGTCGGTCRCTAGTGCGTTTCTTTGACTGACTCRAGGATTTAACTGTACAATAACGCCTAATTTTGATGTTTCTGGGTGGTATACTACAATGCATTGTAATACATATTTGAAAACTCGGAGCAAAATTTGGAAGTAGAAGAAGCTGCAAGCTAAGAGAGGAGACATGCACCAATTCTTATGAGATGATCAACCAGCATACAAATACTAGTTACAGACCTTAATTGCTTACATGCATACAAGGCAAAGCCATGGTAATTGTAAGAATATTTATTGTTTCTTTTTTCCACTAACACTTAAATGTTTTGATCTCTTTGCTACTTTTGCTATTGAAGACTACTTTTTTTTTCTTTGCTTGCTGTGATAGATAGAAATATTTAACTCAATCCAGGGGAGAAGACAGACCATAATCACAGCATATAACTATGCGATTAGAGAAAATGAGTCTGGCCCTGGTAGCTTGTCAGTTCATATGAGAGAGAGAGAGAGAGAGAGAAATATTTAACTCAATCCAGGGGAGAAGACAGACCATAATCACAGCATATAACTATGCGATTAGAGAAAATGAGTCTGGCCCTGGTAGCTTGTCAGTTCATATGAGAGAGAGAGAGAGAGAGAGAGACTCAGTCATCACTGCAGTTCTGGGCCAGCACATCAGACCATTCCCCACTGATATTTTGATTAGCAAACAGCATAACATTTGCAAAGTTCTGCAGTACCTTTTCCTTGGAAGCTGCAACAATAAGATAATTATTAATGCAGAAAACCTCAGGGATATGCAGGCATAGAATGATTCAGTCACCTTTGTGGCTTTGTCCAATAATAATACACTCCGTCTTCCCCCACCCTCCAAAGTCATTGTGTGTCATTGATTTCTGGGATATCAGTGGTCCCTGCTACAAACATTTACCTCCCCTATCATGGAGCTATGAAAACCTAGTAAGATTTGCGTTTAGCTGTTATGTATGGAAAAGTATGTTGTAATTTCTGCTACTAAACAGAGTATGTTAAGAATGCTTTTGTTTTAAATCTGACATAGTGAGAAGTCTTGCTGAATAGACCTACTTGCAGGAGAAGTTCAGGRCCCTCTCCTGACACATTCCATTTTGTACTCAAAGTTTTCCTGGACTGGACACATGRTTGCACTGCACAACTAAAAGGTAGTAATGCTTTCTGCTTAAACCTGACCCTCAGGTCAGTCCAGATTATGGAAACTTCTTGCATTGCCTAGTCTCATGAGTACATTGTGAAAACTGGAAGTGTTAGAGGCTAGACATTTTCAAAGTGATTATTGAAGGCTGATCCAGCTATTCTATCAGTATGTGCTGTCCTGACCTGAAGCACTTAAGTCGTTCTGTAAACTGAAATGTCATCTGCTTGATCACAAATCAAGTTTCTCATGCAGTTCCTTTGCGTACAGATGTTGCCTACATGGTAGTTTTTATAAAGCAACCTAATGCTCACCTTGGAACTAAAGACAGCTTTGTTACTGGAATTGCTGCCCATAAGCTGGGGAGAGATAAAATACTGCCGTGCCTTTGACGCTCCTTTGTCTACTACTCAGTAGGCTCTACTCATTCATGTGCAACTTCTGTCTGTCTCTAAATGGAGATTCTGCACAAAAAGGACTTCCTTGTTAAATGCCCAGAAGTGTAAAATGCATACATAAGGTTATTGCATAATGAAACAAACTTCCTATAGCATTTCATYTTGCAAACCTATGAGAGGCTGCTTCACCTAGCAGCATTATGCACGCAACCTTGTGGCTAACACTAATGAAAGAATACAGGAAAATATTATCTGTCAACAGAACTGGTTTTATTGTGTAGCGAAAGATTGCATCTAAAACCAGATGAAGAGGAGTATCAAACAGTAGATTTTACCTAGTACATACAAACAAAGGAGCTGCTGAGACTTAAATTGGCAGATTCCTTGCTCAAACAGAAAAGCAGCACTAACTTAGATTTCCATCTGCATTTTAACAACTGTTAAGAAACAAGGTAACTGAAGGGTGCAGCTTCCCAAAAGAACAGCAAACAAAAAAGAACCAGGAGATACATCTAGTATATGCTATTGGATGGCATTTTAAGAAGAGAAATCAGCTGGCAGTTTTATCACTTTCTCCATTCTCTATTAGTTTTCTTTTCTTTTCATCCGTTTTCCTCTTGAAGATGCTGTCTCTGTAGAACTGAAGTTCTTTGATGCTTTCCCTGATGTCATCAAGTGCTCTGAAAGAGAATTAAGGAGGGTTTCAAAATGCATGCACACACCTTCAGCTACATCTGGATAGTAATACTATCAAAAAAAAATCCAGGCTATAAGAAATAGTTCTGACATGTATGGATCACAAATCTGTTGGGGAAGGGAGGAGGGGGAAGCTATCTTCACTTCTCTTGGGTATGTGGAAAGCAGTAAAAGTCCTCTAGCGCTGACATGCCAGGGAGAGTAACATACAGCTTATTAGTTTGTGTCACTGTGTGATGTGTAAGTCCTGGAAAGCCAGCAGGTTCTACAGCTTTAGCTATTAAAAGCAGTTTGCTATCAATCTGAGAAAGCAAACAACAGACAAGGACTCAGGAGACCTGGCTTTAGCTCCTGCTTTGGCCAGTCATCTGGTTTCTGTACAAGCACAGGTGACTGACTCATTTTGTCCTTGTGCCTCTCCTTACTGTACTCTGTTTAGATTCAAAGGCCCACAGAGAGGCTGTACTTCTGCACATTTTTACTGTGCAGCACAACRATCTCTGATTTCAATCAAGACCTCTGCAGCAGTTATTCCTTTTCTTTTTGTAGCTGAGCCTCCTCTCCTGTCTAGCGAGGCTGTTGTTGGGGCAAGGAGAGAAGATGAAGAATCAGTTACTGCTTTTCACTGTCATTTAGGAAAGTCATAACAATAAATATCCAAAAGAATAACACCTACAAAAACTAGAGTGAGGGTGGGTGGTTTTTTTTTTTTTTTTTTTTTTTTCCCCTACATTTAGTATGAGTAGCTGAAGAGCAAAATGGATGTACTTACAGCCTATGGATCTTGTGGCCTCCTCTGTTCAGAACAACTTACTATCTTAGAAAAGCCTTCTAGAAGTGTTAATCCTACATAGCATCTTGTATTCCAAAACTTCAAAGCAACTAAACTCTTAAGGATGCCTCAGACACTGACGGGACTGTAACTCAAATTTTAACTCCTTCATTGAAAGGCAAACTTTCTCTAATGTACTACAAACTCAGAAAATGGCCAGGAATAGAATGTTATCTCCCTATTTGCAGTCCTCCAATTTTAATGTCTCTGTGAACAAGCCTGCTCAATACATGGATTGAAAAAACACTGTTAAGCTACCTTTTTTCCATGTGATATCTCAGTAGTGATGTAACTACATAATCGCACAAGTCTCTCAGCGTGAACAGTGAACTGTAACAAGCAAGGACACTTCTACACTAACCAGGTTTCAGACAGGAGAATATAAACAGGGAGCAGAATCACACAACCTCTCTTCTCCATTAGAGTAAGCATGTCTGGGATTCAAAGGAAGCCATACAGCTCTATAGTCCACTTGTGAAAAGCATGGTTCCTGTATGGCAAACCCTATTGTATAAGCAAAAGGAGAAGCCTCACCTGTGAGAGGCTGCCTTCTTTGGTGCAAATTCATATTCTTCTGGATACCAGCGTCTGTAMGTGGAAGAAAACGCCATTGTTAAAACAGTAAAGCAAGATTCAAAAACATGTCCAGTGACTGCTGTCATTTTGCTACAGTCAATGAAAGAATATCACTGTCAGTGGCATGCAGAGAAGCTGCAACCCTGAGAACTGAAGTGTTGCAAATRCCAGTGCAGGCAACTTGCTGAGTACTTTATGGCTTACTCCATGCTTCAGCCTGAACAGAAGAGATGAAAGAGCGAGAGGGTGGCACACAGCAGTCTCCCAGCAGCCTTTGCCCTTGTTCTAGAAGAGGGTGTACTAGTGCTACTTAACAGGCTTGCTAGATTATCTTTTATGCAGCTATTTGATTTGAGGAATATTTACCTGCAAAGCTCTTTGACAGTGCTCACATCAATGATCCGGTAATGAAGGTGCCTCATGAACTGAGGCATGTATTTGTCAAGAAATTTCTTATCTGCGTGAACAGAGTTACCTACAAAGACACAGAACAAGACATTTCTTCAAAGACGGTACAAAGCTACTGTGAATGACATCTGAACTAGAAACAGGCTAAGCAAGCTGAGGAAAGATCATAGGGCATAAAAAGGTATTTGCAAGCAGCTCATGTATCTTGTTTTCTAGTAAATGTGATCATGAAGGTTTGTCACATTTTCATTTTAGGATCACAAGCGCTTTAAATACCTAATCCCGATATACTCATTCTTCAGTTACTACTCCTAAAATTTCTGTCAGAGAGTTAATTATCAAAGTATTAYACAAACACCTGGTTTTCCACCAAGTGAAAATAAGCATCAGTATTAATTTCACTTAGTAATACTCCAAAGACCATATGCAAGTGGCCTGTATTTAGTTCCAAGTAGTAAGATGTTTGGAAGATTCCTATTTGGTGTTTCATTTGATACGCACGGTCAGTGAGGAAAAGACACTTCAATTTACTGGTGAGGTTTTACAGTCATAGGTTGCTGTCAGTAGTTAACTTGCCCATCGCAATCATAGCTGTACAATGAAACATTAATACTAAAAAGAATTTAAGTTTTATGTGCCAATGATGTGCCAGATTTGAAGAACTGGGTGATAACATTATTGAACCTTTCTTTACTAAACAGATTTGGAGTTGCATGCTAGATCTCTGCATAGAAAACTAAAGCATCCCTGCCATGTTTATCAACAGGCCTTTCAGCATCCAACTGGGAAGTACAGGAGGGATGATCTTATTAGTATTAAGAAAGTACATATTTTACCTGCAAGAGGACAGAGACCAGGGGGTGTTTGTTGTCGTACAAAGGACAGAAACTCATATTCTGCCTGCTGCAATGAAATTTTACTCTCCTTCACGGCCTTAGTAAGGCCAGACTGCAAGAAAGAGCCATCCATCATAAATCAAATATATACTACTGTTAAAGATATTTCCAGAAATGCTCAATAGCAAAAGATCAACCATTAAAATGWTGTTTGATTCCCCAACATGACCAGAAGCATTAAGAGAACAACATAATTCTGTGTTTGAGTATTCTGGGAGATCTCCTTCCCTTTACTCACTCTCTGGGTCACTTCACAAGCAGACCTCACTGACTTCAAGGGCACCACGCATGAAGTAAAAATCTATGCAAGTCCTGACAACACTGACATTGCTGTGATTGGCTTTTTTTTTTTTTTTTCCACTTGCTATACTTCCTATGGTGTTATTCTCAATTACTGAGACTTCATGTAGGCCTTCATTTATATACCTGCATGTACCCAATCCAGATGAGTATTACCCTACTATCTGTTTAACAAGAGGCATTCAATTCCCCAACACCCAGAGTATGTAGAGTCTGCACCCAGAAGTGCAAGTTATAGAAATTGCTGGTTTAAGCATTTATCAGGATTCCTGTGAATCAGAGAAGTTCTTTCTTTCTTTTTTAAACACTTAAATGTCTTCTGTCAAGTCTGCTTTAAGTGTTCTCAATGATTTATTTCCATCTGGCTATACTATACATTTCCATGACTGTGCTACAAAAATCTACTTGTCAGCTCCAAGTGGTGGTTAAAAAATTCATTATGTGGCTGCATTTTCATCTATATCATCTTAATTGCTCTTTTTTTCCTTAGTCAATTAAAAATAAGTAGGTTTAGGGTGCTAAGGGGGACAGGAAAAAAAAAAAACAACAATGCAGTACATTTGCAGTAAATTGGTCTGTTTAATCCTACAGATTACCTGAGTTGTTGCTGATGATAAGATTTCTATTTTGTCAGCTCTGGACTATTCGAAACCAATCTTGTAACTATTCTCTCTTGGGATTTCAAACCCAGTCTTCCCCTTCTCTGTGAAAGTTAATCTTTGAATTTTTTATGCAATACAGAACAGGCTTCAACCAGGAGCTGTCAGAGAAGTCCATCCAGCCTGGCCTTACAAGCTGGGCTCMCACAGGAGGCAGGCTGCAGCAGGTAGCTCAGCAAGCAGACCACGGAACTGAACCCAGCTTCTTCTTAACACATGACTGCTCGATCGACTAGGATACAGTGTGTAACTGGGAAAAACGTTTTGTTTTACCAGGAAGGAGTGAGCTCCACCCTTTTTAAAAGACTAAGAATGGCAGCAGCATCAGGGTAGCGGAGTTCTGTGACTCACGAGCGGGTGACTGTACTCCCCACGGCTCTGAAGTCTGGCATCTAAATCTCTGAGGATGACACAGCTGCAAGACTTGCTTTCTTGTGAGCATTTCAGATCAGAGCCTTCATCTAACTCCAGGCTGGTGAATCTCACTCCGAGAGACTTAATATTCAGCATGCATTTTTCACTATGGGAATCAGCTGCATGTATCAAGAGTGGTGGGTCCTATTCCAAGGCCAACTCATCTAAGAGGCTAACACAGCAAGAGGTAACAGTGAGCCAGCAAAGACTCTGGTCTGTTTTTTCAGACTCCTCTCCAGAGCCCTGCAAGCATCCGCAGAACAAGCAGAGGACACTTGTCTCGCTTCTGCCTGTAGCTCTCCCACAAGCTGCTGATCCAGGTATCTCTTGAGTCCGCTTCCTAACTGTTGGCCTTTGCTGATGCTTCGGTTCTCAAGCTAGAAAGTGGCTTCAAGCACTATTCAGGCTTCTTAAAAGCCAAGCTAGCTACAGATAGGCTGCTTCAGGACAATCTTGTAGTTCGAGTACAGGATTAAAATTAAGGATACATGAGAGCAATTCCCAGGTAAGCCACGGACAACTGGTGAGACCTTGGGTACAACGTTATACATCAGCTCCTTGGCTACAAAATAAGGATGATACTTACTTTCTCCCATTCTTTATCATCTCCTCTGTTTCATTGCAAACTGTTCAGCACAGGAGTTGTCCCTTTTTAGGTGACTGTACTGCAACTAATAATTCTGAATTATAGGTCGTTCTTAGTGTTAGAAAGAAACAGTAGTCGCAGCGTGGCCGCTGGAGGGTGGTTACCTTCCCGTGGTGCTCCTTGCACCACTCCGACATGCCGTCCAGGAGCTCGTCCGGCTGCTTAATGATCAGGTTCGGGCCCTGCCGGCGGGACAGGCGGAGGCCGCGGTGAGCGCGCGGCGCGGC
>NW_028186116.1:1134114-1138078 GCF_003343005.1 Rhea americana
GCAACCGCCTCAGCCGCGCCCGGGAGCCTCCACCGCTAAGGCGCGGCCGGGCCGGGCCGAAAACACGCGGGCGGGCGTTTCTTTCTTGTATTTTAACTTCTTGCTCTTTCCTAACCTTAGGGAAATGAAGSTATTCAAGAGGCAGCAGTTTCCTGAGGGGCTTTGGTTAAACCAAACCAACCTTCCTTTTGAAATTTCCAACTGCTGTAGTAGTACTGTATACATATACATAGTAGTGTGTGTGTGTGTGTATACATATATATATATGTATATATAAATCTCTGTATCAAAAGCCATGCGAGAAAAGCCAACGCGCAGCCAAATGAAACCARTAAGACGCATTATCAGAAGGTTAAAATGAGAATGGGTCATCCACAGATTTTTTTTTTTTTACAGGGAAGGTTTTAATACTCTTCTCCGAGACGTATTCAAAGGTAACGTTTCTGTATCAAAACACTGTTTGAAGTGTATTGGATGCCACAAAGCATCACACCGCTTCCAGTCTGTTTAAAGGTCTACGTCCRTATCTGAGACGGAGACTACCTCTTTCAACTGCGCTACAAAAATACAAACAGATTTTCTTTATATTACAAGCAAACAGCAATGATTTCTCTTAAATTGTGGCATACTTTTTTTCCTGCATAAAACCCTGAGGTGAAGAGTTAACACATTAAAAATTCAGATGCTAGTTTCGGAGGATTGCGTTGCTAATAGTTTTACAAACATTAAAAGGTAACTTTGAGGGAGTTTTTTTTATACACATATACAATTAGGAACAGATTTAACATTCAACTTCCTTCTCCCAGTAAGTTCTTTACAGCTTGGTGAATACTTGTTAATGCCGTGATGGGCACCATTTGCCCTCTCTGTAGCTCTCTCTCCTGTGATCGTAATCGTGGCTCCAGCCCTCGCGATTCCTATCATCGTAGCCAGATTCTTCTCTGTTCCCCCTGTAATGATGATCAGGGTCACGACTTCTGTCTTCATAGCTGTAGTCATCCCTTTTGCCCCTGCAGTAGTCGGGCCCGCGGTCCCCAAAACGCTGCTCGCGGCCGAAATGCCGCCCCTCCGGGTAATAGGGATGGGAACTCATCCTGGTCTTGCGCAGCGCTGAAGGCACGTCTGGGCGCCACTGCATTTGAGGGGCTGGGGAGTGATTAAACGAATGACCGTGCTGGTACCCTGAGACAGGAAAGCCAGGCTGATCGTATTTCCCGCTGTATTGAGGCTGCTGCCACATCGCGCTATTCATCTGCCAAAGGAAGAGGAAAAGACTTAGTGAAACTGATGCACTTTCTTCCCAGCAGATGACTGACAGAGTGCATAAACCGTTCGATGGTGCAAGGTCTTGATAAATTTTAACCTCCTGTGCTGCCCTTGACATTCTACATTAATCGCACTGTAAATAGAAGGGAAAGTGCTAGGTGCCAAGAACACCAGCACTCCCAATACTGTGCCTCACTGAAGACTGTAATGCCATTTATTGCTCATTTTCAGTTATTGTCCAATTAAGTTAAACATAATCAAACAAGGCTCACAGTTGCTTTCTAAGATACATGTTAGACTGAAGTGTTCCATCTTAGCCAAGATAAAGGCTACTCCTTTTAACTCCTCTAGGTAATCTGTGTATTATATTGACTTGGTTCCTGACTATTAGACACATTGTTTTTTTAGTAGTTAATAGTCAACTAACAACCAAAAAAGGGGAAAAAAAGAGCTTTTTTTATTCAAACAGTTCTTAACACCATCCTTTACAGAGCCTTGCTCACACCCCAGCTGAACAAAGCTTTGATTTGAAAACTTGCCAACAGTATGAGACAAGTTGCAAACTTTCAGAACAGCTAGTACTGATTGCTTTATCTATAGCTGAACTCCTAAAGTTCAAAGAGCTTCCAGACATTAAACACTTAGACCAGCAGGAACTGTAAATCTTTTGGAACTGTTGTTTCAACACTCCATAAACACATTCCTCTGATGTAATACAATCAGTAAAGGAAACTTAAGTACTAAAAATTAGAGACAACTCTTTCACAAGTTATCTGTCAGCTGTGGGTGACCTGAGATTTAGACACTCTTAATGCAAAAGAACAGCATACCATGGCTTGTCTCTGAAGATTATCAGGAGACCTCTGCACAGATGTGAATCCTGCCGCTACCATATGATCTAGACTCCTGTCATATCTGCAGGAAAAAAAAGAAAAAGATTAGGAATTTTAGGATAGGACTATTGCAGTCTGAAGGAGCATGTGCAGGCTAGTCATGTTACTCTGACTAGGAAACAATAACCATACAAGTACTAACTGTTGTGAGAAAATAGTGCAGACATGCTTGCATGATGTATCTGACAGCACTCTCCCCAATTTGCATCAGTGGATCTCTTCTGTTCCCATAGGAAAACRCTTTTTAAACAGGAATGGGTATTGGGAAGAAGAACTGGCAGATGGATCTGTTTGAGAACAGCCACTTTTAAGTGGTTCTGTTCTTTTTCCATTAGGCTTTCAAGYACCAAGAACACCAGGTTGCAAGGCTACTAACACTGCAAGTACTCACTCCACAGGGAAGAAAGATTACATTATGTTTGGAAGAAAYGTCAGGAAAGCACACTGTTTTCTATTTCAAACTATGCTCAAACTGTGCCTACAAGGCATGGATACAATGTTTGCTTACTAGAGTAGGTCTTACCTGCTAGGATTTGATGCTGAATGTGGTGTGCTGGATGGGCTTGTACTGGCAGTTCCATGTGGCGAACAAGATGAATTACCATCGTGAGATGCATGACTGCTCCCTGAGGAGAAACAAACATTTCATAAGATCGACAAACATCAGTTTTAGCGTAACTTGGATATGAAGTGAACTTGTCAGATGCTAACGGTTTCCAAATGCTTAATTAGCTTTCAAGTTTCATCAGTCATCTGCAAAACCATACAATCAAGTTTCCAAAACAAGTTTTTGCAACTGTTTTATTACCCAATGGTAGAGATGCAACTAGGTGCAATATTCTGGCCCACATGCCTCACTTAGCTGAATTCAAATGCAACTTTTACTACTAATATGACAGTTTGGAACAGCTTTCAAGGCTACTTAAAGGATAATCAAACAAACAAAAAAAACAAACAAAGGCTCAGCTCAGGGGTTATACCTGGCTACAACAGACAGAAAGGTCCCTTGCTGAAGCAAGAGGAGAAAACAAAACAGCTAGTGCACAAACCTGTTCTGACACCACTGTTCCAGGAAACTGTCAACAGTTAGGTAAGTGAGCGACAATGTGATGCGAAGCACATGCAGGGAACAATGTTATTAACGGATTAAATATAAATCAGGCAGACTTTGACTGAGTGGGGAAAGAAGGCAGCAGCTTTGCTTTCTCTCCAGAAACCAGGTTATTTAATGTTTGGGGTTCTTTTGTTGTGGGTACCTGATCGGAACTGAATTTTGATAGGCCTTCCAAAAAGTTTGATCCCATTAAGCAGACTCATTCCATAAGGGACAGATTCTTCGTGTTTGAAATTCACAAATGCAAATTGCTTTGGTTTACCATCTCTATCCTTAGGGATTTTAACTTTAATTACTGGACCTGCCTGCGAATCAAGAAACAAAAGATATTAAATAAAAATGAAGCAGCTCTCAAAAAAGTTTTAAATGTGACAATAAAAAAAAAGGGGGGGGGGGGGGGGGGGGAAACCTAAGCCAAGCAACTCATAAGGAAGCGGAGAGGGATCCCACACATGCGTTGTGCTGGACATCACTGAGGCTCAGGCGAAGTCCCGGGGCGGATGGCATGAGCGTGTGAGCACACCTGCCGCTGCCTGTGCACGAGTGTGTGTGAGCACAGCAGTGCGTTTGGGGCACATACAGGTGTGCACTTGGGGCACACGTAGGTGGTGTGTTCAGGTGCAGGTGGATGCATTCGGAGCTGATGTAGGCGGTGCCTTCGCGGGTGTAGAGGTGGTGTGTTTGGGGCACG
>NW_028186116.1:1139193-1149265 GCF_003343005.1 Rhea americana
GGCGGCGCTGCGCTGCGCTGCGCTGCGCGGGCTCTGCGCACCCGCGCTCCCTTTTCTGCAGAAGTAGCTCCCCTTTCACGTGTYATTTCCTTTTTTAAAAGTGGTAAGTACAGTTCTCAGGCTCATTCCCCGCGTGTTTCGGAAGAGGCAGGCTGTGGAGCGCGCGTGTCCCCGCCCTGGAGAGACTCCGAGGGGGGAAGCTCGGCTGCGCTTTTTTCAGTAGATTTCAGGGCATTATGGCATATCTTATTTTCTTGTTAATTAGRCCCTGTTCATTTTCTTCGCTTCATTGCTTGCTGCTGCACCTAGAATTTATATTCATTTGGTTTAATCGTGTTTGCCTGGTTAAATTCTAAACAGTTACTCATTCAGAAAGGAAATTATTACCCCACTCTGCCAGGACTTCCACTTTGGCTTAATTTCCCTGGAGCCTCATTTACTTTCTTCTGCATTTCTCCTCACTGGGTCTCCTTGGGTTTGGCTGGAAGTGCGTGCGACGTTTTTACCATCGTTGACTTTCTTCACGTACACTGGCCATCTACAGATTAGTTCTGTGGTCTTGTGTGGTACACCAGGCACAGGCTGCTGAATTCATGCAGCACCTTGCAGAACATGATGAAATGTTCAGGCTCTGCTGATGGCCATCTACTTGCATAGGTGAGACCTTAATGAACCCCAAAAGAATGGGGAAATATTTGAAGTTATCCATGGGCATGTTTTTAAAATGCCAGTGTGGTTTCTCCCTTTGTTATTTTCTTTCTCTTCTTCCCTCTTGAAAGAAAGAACATGGAAAACCACCAAGCTTTATTATTCTGGGGCAAGATGTGTTGAGGAGTTAGTTATTTTCACTTGTAAGTGCAGGCATTCTTTTTAAAACATTAATCCAATTCTGCTCTGTAACTTTGTTCTTAGTGTTTTGCTTTTTCCAGTCCTACCAGTAACCATTTTTAACAACTATCTTACATTGCAAAGAGAAAAGCCCAAGAAATCAGCAACAGTATCCCAGATGACCTGTACTTTCCAAATTTGAGGACGTTATAAATACCAGTTCTTGGCATCGTTTGGCATCTTTGTTTCTTCCCACACTGACATGACTGTTTGAGATACTGAAGTTTGTGCTAAACTGTTGGAGGCAGAAGAGGAGATAGAAAAGCAGTGAATTGAGGAGAACTAGGAAGCTGAGAGCAAAGGCACTGCTTTTAAGAACAACCATACAGTTTTGTCGTAAACTACAGCATTGTGGCAGGAAGGGATCTTGATGTGAGTGAAGGTGGTGAGGATGGAGGAGTTACAGGCATCCTAGGTCTCTGTGCTATTTTCTGTCTATTGCATGCTTACYTTCCCTAAAACCCAGTGCCTCCCTTGGATGTGAGGCCTCCTCTCCTCACTAAACAATYTTTTACTTGTTAAGTAATAACTCTGATCAGCTGTTCAGTATTGCTAACATGGATTCTGCATTCCAAGTCATTCCCTGATAGCAAACACTGTCCTCAGTTCCCCAAAATAACTCTCAAATGAAGGCCTGTAAGAGTGTATGTAACAGAATTACATCATCAGCTGCATACTGAGCTGACTGTCAGCCCATGATCAACCACAAGGAGTCAGGCAAGAGGTTTAGAAGAAAGCCCTTACTGTAGGGGTTAGCAAGCACAAAAATGGGATGGCTATAGATTGACCAAAGGGTAGAAGAGAGGATATTGCAGGGTAAGAGCATCTGATAATAGAGTAGAATGAATGAATCTGTGAATGTATCTCTGAGGAAAAACAAGAAACTAGCTAGAGGTGAGCCCGCAGCAGTGTTACATAGCGCATGAGCCCAGTGGCCATTCGGTGATCTTGTTGTATTGCTGCCGTGCAGCTCTGTCCTCAGAGCTGATTGCAGCTGTCAGCTGCGCTTTCCCTGTTGCCTGATTGCGCTCACACTCCACAGGTTATTCAGCTGCTGTGATGACTTTTCTGTCCAGATGACAGTCTCTCTGTGCTATGGTAATGGGGCTGCTCAGCTGAAAGTAGATGCTTGAAAATTCTCTGCACCCTTCCATCCTACCAGCAAACAGGTACTTGTAATTACCCGAAATGATAGAGAGTTCAGTCAGACAAAGCCATGGCAAATGACAGCTCTTTCATGGCAGAGCCTAAAGGAATGGGTCACACCAGCTAATACAATAACAGCACACCTTAGTCCTGTATGCAATTTTCATTATGGCTATTGAACATATGTGGGTTGATGGACATCTGTACAAAGAAGGAGAGAAGCAAATAAAAATGACAGCTATGGTTTCCACTGAATAAACTGAACTTAAATGCCTTTTTTGATGTAGTTTTTTGGCTTCTTATTCAGACTCAGAGTGAGTCAGGGGTAAATCACCCCCTATAAACCCAGCACASTGGAGAAGGAAAGGAAGGATGAGGACTGTGAAAGCCACTGAGGACTGAATGAGGAGTTCCTCCCCTTGTTGCCATCTCTTGGTTAATTTCTTACTATATGAATAAGTTTTGCAAGTTAAATACCAKTTTTCTGTGTTTTTTTTTTATTAGTATTATTACTCTGTGCTCAATGATTTGGTGCCCCTGACAGTCTTCTAGAGAATACATTAACAAATAATTTGGTCCTTTTTGTTATTCCAAGAGAAAATCACTCTGTCTTGTTCACCTTGCTCTTCCTGCCTGCTGTAAATATAACGAGCTCATTAACTCCCTCTGACTGTGCTCTCCTGCTCCTCCTGAGTAGCAGCAGGCCAGGGAAATGGGAGTGCCCTTTGCCCACAGTGGTGGCTCAGGCTGCCAGAGCAGGTCCCAGAGGTCCATGGTCTTCRTGAGAAGCCCCAGCTGCTTTCCACCCAGTGCCAGCAGTTGGAGTAGAAGGGACTGTCTGTTCATCTGTCCAACATATCAGTCTGCCCCTCAGCACTGCACTATCTGAGGTCTCACTTTTTAGCACATGTGTCCCCAAAGCAGCACAGTGAAGTTACATGTTGCCATTATCCRTGCTGCACGGAGGGAGAAGGGAGGCTCAGAGAGTCAGAGTAATTACACCAGGGCAGATGCGAAATGTGGGGAGACTTGGGACTGAATCTGGCTTGCGCGGGAGGGTCTGTAAGTGCCCTGAGACTGCGGATGTGGGGACGATCCAGGAAGCCAGTCCACAGTTTGCTCTTGGTTGTGTTAACAGTGCGGACTGCAAAGTTGGCATAGGCAAGAGCTGAACTGGTAATCACTTGAGTCGTTACCTTCCCTGCACGATCCCCGACTTGTGGCCTGCCCTACTGCTGCCAGCAGGTACCACCGTGATTTTTGTCAGCACGTGTGTGAGGCGGGCAGAATACCTCCTGGCCCTTTAGCAGGGAGAGACGTTCAGTTACTCCTGACAGGTTGCAACAGAAGGGTAGTTGTAGCTACAAACTTCTCCATGAAGGGAATCATTGTGCTTTTTAAACAGACCATAAAAATCTCCAGCAATTCTGATGTTCAAACAGTTAAACAGTGATTAAAGACACTAGCGATACAAGACCTGGGCATGTTATTTCCAAAGAATGTGTCAGCAGCTGCTGAATTCCTGCGTTTACTTGGCTCCTGTGACAACTGCAAAGGTCTGTATGGATACGTCTCTTCAGTGTTAACTAGCAGGTGTCTGAGGCTCCGTGTTCCCCAGAAGCRCTGCAGGCTAGAGCACAGTTGGACCCTTCTCTGGCTGCCAGGTTATTGCTCTGTGGGAAAGTTTGCTGAAGCCCTGTAGCAYGAAGCAGACTCGAAGAATGTGAAAAAGGAGCCCCGCTGTGCGAAGGTGTGCAGGAAGGCTGGGAAGATGTGAGGACAGAGTCCTCTGCCACCAGCATGTCTGGGCTGGGGAGGGATTTTCAGTGAACTTTTAGTTCACTTTAGTGAACTTTTAGTATGAACACAATCTGTCGTTCCTCTCTTGGATCAAGTTGGTGATTTTTTCCTAGATTCTTTCCAAGAACCTAAAAGGATAATCACCGGAGAGGTTGGTGAAAGCCCTCTATTTCTTACCCGAGCTTGTTGTGTGATGTGGAGCTTATGTATGTTTGAACACTGTCACTCATTTCTACTTCTTCATGGGCTCTAACTCTTACTTTATGTTAGCTTGTTCTGTCAGGAATAAAATTCCCAAGAAGGGACTCTGTGCAGATCAAGCATGAAAACTTTCTATTTCCATACTACTTTTTACTCTTGAGCCGAAAACACCCCAAAAGAAAATGTTGGAGATAGGAGAAGGTGCTTTAAGCAAGGAATCTCAAATGCTGTCTCTGAAAAGGCTGCAGAAAATTGGAGATTGCTAGGTGTTTCAGTATGATCCATACCTTCCAGTTCTGCCATGAAAATAAAAAATCATTATAGGGACAGGAGGCAGTTCCTCAGAATTCCCAGCTTTCTGTTTGTCTATAATACCAGTTTAGGTAGAAAATACTAAATGTGGCTGAAGTCTGTTGCCATGTACCGAAGCATAGTCTGAAGCCTTTTACCATTTTGGTCCCTTGGTGCTAATTTTTAACAACTATGTCYAGATTCAAATACATCTAAAGTTAATCTTCAATATGTTGCAGGTTCATCCATCAGTGGTAATTCCTTTGGTTACAAATTCAGCCAGCAGCGTTGTGAGCCCAGAAAGAGGCTATTTGGTGGGCAGCAGCATTTTCATCTGTAAATTCTTCCTATTCTGTCCTTTCTTGTATATCAGGCTCTCCATGGATTTCTTATGCAAAAAGCCCTGCAGGCATCTATCWCTATGGAAGAGGAAGAAACTGATCTGCAGTATTTTCTAAAATAATGTTTACAGGAAGGATTACTGAAATAACTGGGTCCTTTTGATCCTGCRTACACTGGTTTGTATTCCTCAYGCAAACACTTCGCTACCAGGTAAGYGAGGGAAGGGTTTCTATACCCATCSCTCCAGCCCATCCAGAGCCCAAGTGCTCTGTCCATCAAACTGCAAACTTTGTTTCGCCAGACTTTGCTGTTCCCACTTGATTTTACAAAAGCAGAGTTCCTGGGGCTGCGAGCTAGATGTTAGAGAACAGGAAAACTCTGCAAAAGGGTGTAGGGAAAATTACACTCCCAGTTAGCAAGCCGCAGCTTAGAAAATGACTGGATACCTGGTCAGCTAGATCTGCGCCTAGTCTGTTTTTTGTTCCAGAAATGTACTGTCTCTGATTTTTTTCCAGTAAGCTTGCTGGCGGCCCTGCGGCGCAGATGGCCCGTGCACACACGGAAGCGGAGGAGGTGCGGAGCCGGCTCGGGGCGCGCAGGGCGCTGCTGGCGCCGAGGGACCTCCTTGCCAAGCTGCTGCCCTTCGGCTGACGGAGCGATGAGGGGCTGGCGGTGCAACTGCRCTCCATGACGCACCGCTTCCTCTGCCACCTCCTCCTCCAGGCAGAGGCAAGGGAAAACCTGCTCATCGACGCTGTGGTAGGTTTGCTGCCGGACAGCCACGTTGCGTTTCAGAACGCACTGCAGCTTCTTTCTCAGTTTCTCTTCTTTCTCTAGTAAAAAACCTTTTCCCTAGTAAAAAACCTGGGTTTGATGCATTATTTCATTGCGTATATGACTTACTTGCGCCGAGCGGTATGAAGCCTGGCTTTCCTGGCCCGAGGCCCCGCTTCTCCAGACAGCTGTGTGGTTTCTATCCCTGGCAAGGTGGCAGCAAGCTCCCCTGCGAGCCTCTGCCTGCGTGTGGTCAAACTCGCCCAGAGGACATTCAGTGCAGAAACGCAAGCAGTGGGCTTTTCCAGGGTTTACTTTCCTCCAAAGCTATATTCCACCAGGGACTGCAGCGCAGAAGAGCAGGTCATAGGGAGCAAACCACATCCAACAGCAGGAGGAGGAGGAGAGAGGGCTGGCGCCGCCGGAGAGCTGCTGCGGCTCAGCAGCAGGTACCTGCGTGCACAGCAGCCCGGCCTGGGGCACTGCCCAGGGCACATCCCCGACGTGCCCCACCGCTGTCCGCCTGCAAGGGCAGCGCGTGCTCCGGGCTCAGCCCCGCACCGGGGACCGTCAAGACTGACTCAATTTTTGTCTCTGCCCGGTCGCAAATTTGTAGTATTTCCAGAAATCGTGCGGCAGTTCCAGCATTATGTAGCTTAGAGGAACAGTCCCTACTTGAGACAGGGCCTTTTTGCTCTCCTGGCATTTGATCACACCCATCTGCTTCTCCTGCAATGTGCAAAGATCAGCAGTCCTGGGTGTCCCAGCGGTTTTCTGCCGCCTCTCACCGCTGTGGTTAGCTCAGTCCCCTTTGCGACTGATGTCCTGGTACGTGCTTCTGCTGCTCTTCTTTTTGCATCAGGCTTTAATTCTCCCATCACAGTGGCTATCGAAAACCCAGCAGCAGCCCCCAAGCCATGCAGTCCCCTTTGCAAGCGACTGTATTTAATGGCAATCCGTGGGACTGCAGTAGGTGTCTGGGGTTACAGTACTGGCTAGCCACAAAGCAGCGCGGCGAGGGACAGCGCAGCTGGCTGAGCAGCCCAGCAGCCTGGAGGACAGGAGCAGCGCGTCCRTCACGCTCGCTTCGTAATCGCAGATTCAAGTCAGCCGGCTCGCTAACACRGCAAGGCGAAGGCCTCCAGGTTCGCCGACAAAAGGCTGCTGCGCGGGCTCCCGTAAGGAGGGAGGTGGAATCATCCCGGCTCTGCGAGAAGCGTCTGCAAATCTTTCCGCGTCCTCGCCGCGCAGAGGCAGCAGAGCCACGCGCTGCGGAGGGGGAGCCGCCGGCAGCTCGCCCTCGGCGGCGTTCGCGCAGCGGGAGCGATCAAACGCCTTTAGGTTCATTACAAACTCAGAAGCTATATAATTGGCCTTTACGTTTTTTAAAGATCCRTCTTTAGGACTGATGGGTGAGTGAGCTGCTGTATCATATCCAGGCTAATAAGCACTATTTTAGATCTTGAATTGACTTTGCTTAATAAACCTCGCTTTCCRTATTGCACGCCTGGCCGGGCCTGCTGATGCAAAACCGGCTGCCAAAGACGCGAAGCACGAGAAGAACGTCAGCTCGGCAGACGAGCGCGTTGAAGAGGTTTCCTTCTGAGCGCAGGGAGAACGACAAGCGCTCCCCGCTCCTCCGGCACGCGCCCTCCGGGAAGGGCGGATGAATCGGGCTCCGAACTGTAAGGACGCCCCGTGCGGCCCCCCAGACCGTCCGCGCYGGGGTCTCTGCCGTGGAAACACCCTCCCCGGCATCGCCGCCGGGCGCCCTGGGGAGGGTCCGTTTGCCCTAGCACAAGCCACGTCGACACCAGCGGTTTGTCCCCGCCGCTCCTGTGCTTCGAGCTGCAGGTTTGCACTCAGTTGCATGTCGCGATTTGGGGGATAAAGCTATAAATTGCCAGCGCCAGGAGCGCCTCGCAGCACGCGCAAGCGGGACCGGCAGCGCGTCCCCGGGCCCGGGGGCTGTGCTAAGCCGGGCTGTGCCCCGCGCCGCCAGCCCGGCACCCGCGGGTTGCACCGGCTGCCCGGCGCAGCCCGGCGCTGCCGCGCCACTTCCAGCTCGCAGCTCGAGGCACCCAACTTCCATTTTTGCCGGTACTTTTAGTTCAATCAAAGTACGTGATTAGGGCTCTGTGGGTGCCGTTGTCGTCTCCACCTAAGTGCTCCTCTGATGGATATAAACAGCATTTTGATGTTTACGCTGAGCAGAGTGCAACGCAGTGCTCCCATTACTTTACTGGATAATGCACCAGGTYTGCTAATAAAGGGAGGAAATATATATATATATATATRTATATTTAAAAAAAAAAAAAAAAAAARAAGAAGAAGGAGGTTCTTGCAGAAGCGGTGGCTGGAGGGGAGGAGCTCTGCCAGACGGGCCGGCCCTCACCCCATCAGGGTGATGAGCAGCACCTTCGCCCTGTCCCATGACCCGCACAGCAGGCAGGGATGTTATAAAGGGAGCTGCAGGGTGCTGGGGGCCTTGGGGCTTTTAAATGCACTGTGGTTTAGGTGTTCYCCTCCCTTCTATTTGCACCAAATTGGGGGAAGAAAAGTGCCTTAAAAGCAAATACTTCTTTTTTCTGATTCCCTTTTGGAGAAGGAGAACAACCGTTCTTTTGTTGAACACACTGATTATTTGGGGAAAAAAATGGAGACCATTGTGCTTTTAAAGGATAAAATGCACTTATTTTCTGAGATGCAACTTTCAAGCAGCTCCTCAGGGGCTTTCTGCGATAAACGCTGTTAGACCTCCACCACCGAAGTGCCTGACGCGGAGCTGCTTGAGCAGGGCAACAGGTCCGGGTAGCCGATGAGGCAATAATTCAAATATCCCTCGCAGATACCTCTGAGGTAAGAGCGACTGATAGAGCCGGTTGCATGGGGGTGGCTGTCGCTGTTGTTTTTTGCTTTCTGCAGAGAAAATGTCAGCAAGTTTTCCTGAACAGACATTTTTACTCAGTTAAAAGTACTATTTTTCAAAAAGCTTCCACAGGAAGCTTTCGAACAGTTTAGCTGGAGCTTCAAGAGACCTGTGGAGAAGTGATTTAGTTTTCTGTTTGCTTTTTCATCCTTGCTGTTTAGAGATCCTTTGTCCGACCTCTGTGGTTTTGCTTGGCGGCTGTTGCTGCTCTCTGTGAAGGGGCAACCTGGGATCTTGGCCATTTGCGTGCAAGTGGCCTGGGTTTCGATGCACACATATACATGTGTGTATATGCATATACACATATACATATATACATATAAAAAGGTTGCAGCAGGTCTTGGAGGCGTACAACCCCAGCTGTCAGGTGTCTCCCTCTGATCCCTAACTCCACGGAGGGGAGGCAGTACAGTATCTGGCCGATTTTCGTTATTCTGCATGTATCAATATAATTTTCACGTCGTGTTGTATAAATGGCCTGGATGCGCCCGTTGTCAGGATCCGGCCTTGGCGCTGAGGGCCCAAGCCCCGGCAGGCYGGCGCTCCGGAGGTGTGGAGAGGGGAGCCGTGCCCGTGCCGGCGCCCGGAGGAGGAATCGCCTCCGGGAGACGCAAGGCTCCCGCCGGCCCTGGCAGCGCGGAGGAGCCCCAGCGAGCGATGCGCTGCCCCACGGTTCTTGCTCGCGCCTTTCTTCTCTCTCGAGCTCTTCGATGGAGTTTGAAACAGCTCCTTCTCTGGTTTAAACTTCTCCAGGCTGCAACAGGAGACTAGCAATTAACTAGTATAAGACTATTTTACAGTCCTGGAGAAACTCCTTTTATCCACGTTGCTTTAAGTGGTTATATCTTTTATTCCTAGTTTTCAGGAATATAAAACTTTACAGCATTTGCTGCAAACCTTCGTTCTTTGCTATGCAGTTCATTGCTCCCTCTGCAGATATATCTTACGCATAAATAAGGCTTTCATCTCCGCAGCACTTGGCTGCGGACCGCGGTGGCTCCGAGCGGTGCCGTTCGCGGCGCTTTGCCCCGCGATCCTGCGCGGTTCGCGCAGCGCCGTGGCCCCGCTCGTCCCGGCGGCGCAGAGCGCCGGGAGCAGCCCCAGCCGCCGCATCTCGGAGGCGCCCGCAGCGCTCTCCAGGGCCGCGGCGAGCCCTCTGCCCCGGAGGCACGATTCACCAGTCCCCGGGGCGGGCGGGCGGGCAGGGGGCTGCTGCCAGCACGCTGCCCTCGATGCCGTCGCGCGAGCGAGCCCGGGAGCCGTCCCGCGCCACCCTCCCGCAGCCGGGCAAGTCGTCTCAAAAATACCGAGCGTCGCTGCTCGTCGCATCAGCGCCTGCAGTAGCGAGCGGCGCGCGCAGTGGCAACGCTCTCCRCCTCCTCTCTCTGCTCCCCGTCCGCCTGCCTTCGGTGTGCTCTGCCTGGTTTTGCAGGACTCCAGCGTTAGCCTCGCAGAAAAGTAAAATCATGTTTTTGACGGCCAGTTWAGGCTTCTTCCGTCGCAGCTGTGCGATGGGGATTATGTTTTCAGCTTGCAGCCCGCCCGGGCGCGGGAAGGTTAACGAGCACCTGCGGAGTTGCCCCGATGTTCGTTAACTCGCGTCGAAGTCTCTCGGCCGCCGYTGCGCTCCGGGCGAGGTCCGGTCTCCGCCGAGGAGCGCCGGGGCTGCGGGTGCGCTGCCTTCCCGCACGGCGAGCGCCC
>NW_028186116.1:1149700-1157433 GCF_003343005.1 Rhea americana
TCCCTCCCGCGGCGGCCCGGCCCCGCTTCCCGGGAGACCCTCGTTAGCGGCAGCCTGGCCTCTCCCGGGACCGCGGCTCCTCGGGCGCCGGGGCCGCGGCGCGGAAGGCGCAAAGCGGCACCCGGCGCCGATAACGAGCGCGGTGCCCAAAGCCCCGTCCATTCCTCTCCTCCAATTTTCTCCTGTGACAATTTATAGGTTAGTTTGATGCTTGAATAGCTGCGTCTCTCCAGTAATATGTATTCTCCATAAGTATTCCCCGCTGTGGCATATCCTAAGAGAACTCCATCAAATAATTATCTTCCCTTTTATTTATTCACAGTCTTTTCACTCGATCTGCATCACTATAAAATATTCCAATGGTTTCCTCTTAGCGCAGAGCCTTCCTGCGATTGTAAAGTGTATTTATGTACAGTATTAAATCCACGCCGCGCGGCGCTCTCCCCGCCGACGCTGCTGCGGGCCCCGGGCTGGCGCCGAGCGGGTCGCGCGGGGACGCGGGTCGCGGCGGGAGGACGCCCGGCGGGACCGGCGCCGCGGCACGACGCGCCAGGAGCTGCTTCCGCAGGCTCGCTGGCGCCGCGGCTCCGAAGCCGGAGCGCCGCGCGGAGCCCGGGTGGTGGGTGCGACGCCGGAGTCGCCGATAAGCGGCAGCGGGTGCGCGGAGCCGTGCGCGCTACGCCGCGTGCCGCGGGGCCGACGCTCGAGTGGCTTCCTCTCAAATCGTGGAGAGCAGAGCTCCCTCGCAAGGGTTAACTGAGTGTATAAAATTGATTGCGATTTTAGTAATTCAGTATAATCACAGTCTACCAGCAGGTTGCTTTTCCAGCAGGAGGGTTTGGAATTATTTTCTGGAGTTTGCAATATAGAACTTAAATTAAGCCTCAGAAGTCAGAGGAGCTCTGCTGCATCTCTAATGTGGTGCTAAATTCTCAGCAGCACATTCTCTGTATTAAAGCCTTTGCTAGCAATTAGGTTCATTAACTATCACAATACCTTATTTATTACTTGGCATGCCATATGGTTTCCCAGCTAAAGAATGGCACCCGTTCTAGCACAGACCATTTGGCATCATAAAAATGTTAACAAATAATGTTATGGCTCTCAAGGGCAAAAGGGCTCACTGGGTTGCAGGTCGGAACGGCAGGAGAGAATATGAAAACATTTTTCTTCTACAGCAAAATAAAGAATTCCTCGAGACAGAAGTATTCAAAGAATATAACGCTTGCATAACGCAAAGGGGAGTTTTATACGTGCCCATAATGGTTATGTCAATATTTGCAGTAGGAAACGCTCTCGCTCATCACCCTGCCTTCCTCCACGTACTTCTGCTCGCTCTTAACGCGGCTTTCTGAGAGCGAGCCGGGAGGATCCGGCCGGAGGATCTTCGAAGCAAGTCTGATTTTTGTAGTCAGCGTCTTCTGTTCCCTTCTCGTTCACCCCCTTCTCATCCTTTAGCTTTTAACCTTTTGCAGACTTTTATGTGCATGCGTGATCTCTTGCTTTATTCATTGCCAAGGATCTGGAGGCAGAATGTATTTATCAGGGCTTGATATAAATATCTCTAGTCTTTTTTTTTTTTTTTTTTTTTCCTAATGGCAGTGGCTTTGGGGAAAGCAAATGCTCCCACGCAGCGTCGGTAACTTGGCGGGGAGGGGGTTGCAATGACTGAGAATTTCCTTTCCATTCCAGGTCAAACTTTCTCCCTGTAAAACCACTCCTGCTGCTTCAGCAAGGCACTGTAGATGCTGGTGGTTTTGCGCGATGCTAAGACAGCCCTGAAGGGGCGYGAGGGGGAGCGGGTGGTCAAGGGCCCGTAGTGGAGCATAAAGTTAGGTCTTCTCTGCCCCGGATCGGGGAAGAGCAAAAACTTAGGAAACTCGCTCCTGYGCCCAGCGGCCCTTGGGGAGGAGCGCGAGTCGGTGCCACGCGGACTGCGCTTGCGCTTGGTTCGCACGTGCAGCCGGTTTAGCCTTTGGAGGGAGAGCTGGAGGGCRCTGAGGCCACGGAGACAGGAACCGTCCCGCCGCGCGAGCAAGAAGCGGCGCCTTCTCCGCACGCGCCTTGCTTGGGGGTCCCCGAGGGAGCGCGGGCCCCTCGCGCAGCGCGTCCGGCAGCACTCGCCTTCCCCAGAGCGGGGATGCAAACGCTGCTCGAGCGAGGCGCGAGCGCGCGCAGCCCGGCCGGGGCGAACGGGAGCCGCCTCGTCGGCCGCCTGCGTTTGCRGTCCTGCTCGCTCGAGAGGCCGAGCGCAGCGGGAAGGGCCAGGGCAGGAGGCGCGGGGCAGCGTGGCGGGGGCCTGCTGGGTTYGGAGGGCCAGACTTTGTAGGTGGGTCGATACTTCGCAGCGTCCGAGAATCTGGGGGGGGATTTTATAGCCGGGGCTACGTGCCCAGCTCCCGCCGAAAGCCGTGTCAGCTGCCTGGATTGCCACCCCCTCCCTCTCTACAGCCATCTGCAGCCTTAGCCGCCTGCGCGACCCCTCTTGCAACTGCRGCCCTCGGGAGATAGCTCTTATCCGGGAAGAGCTCCGCGAGCCCGTTGGCTTTCGTCCGTCGGCGGCCGAGCGAGCCGTCGCGGTGGGGAACGCGCTCGGCAAAGCGAGCGAGCGCGCCGCAGCACGGCAGGCGTGCGGTCCGCGGCACGTGTCTGTGGACAAATGCGTTGTGACCGATGTGGAATGCACAGACTTCGTCCAGCCTTCGCAAGGGATTCATAAATATCCCCCTTAGAAAGGGTAGTTTGCAAACTGTCTTGATACACAAATGTTATCTGAGGTTTCAGTCACTTAGGAATGTCTAAGGAGATAAGATACCCGGGGTTTATTGCATCTTCTGGCAATTATTAAGAAAATAAAATCTGTTAATATCTAACTTTGAATCTCGACTGTACCTCTTGCCTGCAGACTTTATCCCACCTCTCTTACAAGTCCTGCAGCTCTGCGGTTTGCAGAGGGGTGTTGGGGATGACTTGAAGAGATGAGCAGGGATTTCATGTGCGATGCAAATACCCCCRTAACGCCGGCCTAGGTGTGCGCGTGCATGTGTGCAATCATCGCCTACGTTTTTCCTGGTGCAGGAAATCTGTCGACACGGAGGAGCCCCTTCGGCAGAGGTTTCCCTGGCTGCGTGGGCGCTCTGTGTGCAGCTTTAGCACACAGACATGTGAGAAGAGGAGCTTCCACAACTGTGGGCTGCTGTTTGCACTGTCAAAACTGGTGACAAGTCTTCCTCACATGCACATACGCGCTCTGGCAGATACGTATTTCAGAAGGGGAGGAGACGACTCACGCAGCTGGGAACGGGATCCGGAGCTTTGCCCTCGCCGGAGGGGCGCGACGGCGCGGGGCGACGGTGCTCTTCGGTGCCTGGGGCTCCCCACTTGGCTCGCTCCCTCCAGCGAGCAAGCRAGCAAAAAGGCTCCAACTGGCATGGAAGCGCACAGCTTCCAATGGGACCGGATTCCCACTGCCCCTCGCCTTCCTCAGCGACTTTCCCAGCAGGGCTAYGCTCTGCAGTCGCTGAGGGTCCTAAATGGTGCTGCTTAAAGGCAGTAGGAAGCTAAGAAATGCGTCAATGACGAGTTGATACCTTGCGCTGGGAAAGCACGAAGTAGACGCTTCTGGCTGGCACCTAACGCGGGGCGCGAACCGGGAGGGCTGCGGCGCGCCGGGGCCCTGGCGTCGAGCCCCGTCTGGGCCTGCGGAGCAGACGTGCCCGCGGCCGCCGCTCGGGCTCCCGGCGCGTCTCCTGCCCGTCCCGCGCGAGACACCAAATGTTCTGAGGGGAGAAGAGCAGAAATAATTGCCCAGCAGATTAAACGAAGGCAACCTCCCCCCGCTTATTAAGCCTTCAGAAGTTGCTGCTTCTGGCTTGAGCTATCTGAATGCATACAAAGGGGAATGCTAAAAATAGCTACTGTACAAATGATTAGGTCATCGCCTGCTAGAGGGAGACATTTCTATTTAATTACTAACCAGGCTGTGCACGGATGGTGGGGGCAGTATATAAACACGGCGGTTCAAAGCCCGGCTGCCCGCGTTGCAGCGCTGTAAAGTTAGCGCTCCCGTGCTGAGTCACGGTGCACGAGCCGCCTTCGCGCGGGGGCTCGGGGAGGATCGCGGGCGGCCCGCGCTCGCCTCGGCCCGGAGGCAGCGGCGGAAAGGCGCGGGAGGACGAAGCCTGCGAGGGAGGAACGCCCGTTTCCCGCATCCTTTCAGGGTGTTTGGTACCCCGCAAGCCGTGGTTCCAAGAACCTGGAAGGGGACTGACTTCGCTCTTGGCACGTAACTGCGTGGCTGCAGCCTCCCCCGAAGCCGCTGCGCCCTCTCGGCTCCCCCTGTGCCGCGGCCGGCGGCACCGGGAGGGGCTGTTCGTGGCCCCCCGGGCCGAGGCCGAGCGGCTCGGCCGGCGCCCGCCCCGAGCAGCCTGCCCGCTGCAGGGCTCCTCCCTCGTCCTCGCTCAGAGCGCTTCTCTTCAAATGAAGTCCGGCACATTTAATCATCTTCTTGTAAGCTGTCAGTGACAGCAAGAGTCGTGGTTTCGTATGATTTAAGTTAAAACAGCTCTTCTTTCCCCTGTCCCCCCAAAAGGCTAAGCAACGCCTCGCGTCCTTGCTGCCCCGTTAGAGCATCGAGCTCCACAGCAGCGAGAGCGGAGAACTCCCCGTGGTTACCAAAGCTCCGGGAAACACAGCGGTGTTCCTAGGAAAGGGCACCGCTCCCGACTTGCGGAGATGGCTCTTCCTCGGCCTGCGTGCGCGCTAGCAGTCTTGCGGAGGAAGAGGAGCGGAGGAAGGGCAGGCAAAGCTGCTGCACGCAGGCGCCGGAGGAGCGGGAGCAGCCGCCCGGCCGCGGGTCCGTGGGGGGACGGAGCCGCAGCCTGGAGACTCCCCCGCCCTTATCCCTTGGTGCGCGTATGCGCCGTGAGCTGGGCACGTCTTTGGTTTGCGAATCTCTTCTCGCCTGCTTGCGAATACGTCCCGTGCTCGTGTCCCGCCACCCGAACTAGGCGAACCCCTTGGGAGACGACGCTGGGCTGCAACGGCGCCTCGCTCTCCGGGCAGGGGTGTGCCCGCGGAGCCGCGCGCTGCCGTCCTGCGAGGGGCTCCCGCAGGAGCTGTGCGAGCCTCGCGGTGCTGAAGGTTAATAATAATCACAATAGGCAGCACATCATTGCCTCCGTATCCGGTTGAGAGATTTACAACTTAAACTCGTGGCAGAGGAAGAAATTGCCTCAATCACTTGGAGTAATGGCACATGGAGAGCCACTTGGGCGCGACTGCTACTTAACACGAGAAACCCAGCTTGGCTTCATTTAGTGCGCCGGTTGCTCTGTAATAAACACGTCACACTACAAGGTGGGGATTAAGTTTAGAAAAGTAGATAAATTGGAAACTGATGGGGAGAGATGGGAGGGAAAGGGGATACCCTGGAGGGGGGAGCGCTCCGGAGGGTGCCGGCGGTTAACCCCCTCGCCGGGGTGCCGCGGGGCCGACGCCGCGCTCTCCGAGGGCTGTTCCTCCCGGGGCGGCGAGGAGGAGGAGGAAGCAGCGGCAGGAGGCGGCTCCTTGCGTTTCCGCTCTTCCCCGGAGCCTGGGTCGCGCTGGCTTCTCCTCTCGGTGCGGAGTTCTCCTTGGCGCCCTGCGAGCGAGGCCGCGGGCGCCTTGAGCACGCCCGGGGCAGCACGCGTGTGGGGCCTTGCTGGGAGGCGCTGAGATGATGCCTACTGCCACGGGCAAGAGTTTCTGGCTTTTTCCCGTTTTATGCTTTTTACAACCCTTCTGCCTTGTTGCTAGTGACGGATTTCCCAGCTCTGTAGGTGTGTGAAGGGATGGGAGAATGCGGAAGAAAACAGGGTAAACTCCCCCAATGTGTGTTCTTTCTGCRGGGAAAAAGCTGTTTCTGGCATCGTCAAAGATGCTCTTGGCCAATGCATYGCAAAAAGCTAACGGAACTATAAATATATACGTACATATATTTTAAAAAAAGCCCTCAAACTATCGTTTAACCTATAGGGGTAAACAGTAGTTGGTTGGGATCTCAAATGAGTCACTTAAGCAGTCAAAGCGAGCAAAGCAACTCGGCTCTCGTGGCGGCACGCGTMCGCGCAGCGCCCGGTGGCCCGGCCGGCGGGCGGGCAGGCGGCGGGGAGGCTCGGCTTTTCCCAGCCTCGCTCCTTGCTCAGCCACGGCTGTTCTTCGCACCGAGGCGCAGGGAGCGTGCCGCTACTGAGCCACCTCGGCGTAATGCCTCGGCCGTGGTACGCAGACAACTTYGGATTTTTGGGGAAGATGCTCCGGCGAGAGCTTTCTAACCAGCTCCCTACGTCTCTTCGGGATGGGGATCGTCTATTCTGTGCTGTTTGGGCAATCCTAGATTTAAAGATTCCTCTGTGGTATTGCAATGCAAGCAGGTTAAAAAAAAAAAAAAAAAGGCAATGGAATAACTGCTGCAGTCAGTTCACGTTTTTTTCAGTGCACAGTAAAATAGAGACTGGTTCTGCCTAGGGTCTCTAGGAGCCACCGCGGTAAACGCTGCGGCACGGCTCGAAACCTGCGAAGGGTTTAGGCACGCTGCTCCCTCTGACGCACCTCATCAGCGGCTGGAAGCAGGATTTCAGCTTTCAGGGGCAGCAATCCCCAGTACCTTTTGGAAAGAGTAGCTGTAGGAAGCGAGTCTCTTAAACAACTCGGTAGCTTTTACTATGTATATTAAAACAGCAACAAAAAGTGCAATGCACCAGTTCGCAGCAAGGACTGGGGGGTTAATTTTCAGGATGCTGCATGGGAATTTAGCCGTGGGATTTCCATTATTGCTAATGGGACTCATGCAGCTTAATTTCATGCAAGCTACACTAAAAATGTACCCCTAACGGTCTGCAAAATTCCAGTTCTGAAATCAAGCCTTTTAAAAGTTAGAGGAGGGTAAACAAACACCTGAAACCGCGCTGTCTTGCTATTCCCCCCCCCATTCATTTTGATTTAAAAGTGTGTGGGGGGGAACTCAAGCCATTCTAAGTAATTTAAAAGGCAAAAAAATTATATAGCACTCACGCTGACTGACGGTGCTCCAAATTTTAGCTTTCTGCCAATTACAGTGGCAGAGTTATGACCCCTGAAAAATGGGGGTGCCTGATGCCCTCCCCTTAACTGTACTGCTGTGGATGCTGCACGATAATACTTCTCTAATCACCTAAGCGCTGTCGCCTTTCATTACGAGGCCTCTGTTATTAGGCTGTTCTTGTTAAATGACTGCTATCATCTGGTCCCAAAGTACATTAAATCCCATTATAATTATAAACACACTTCCCTATAACGTTCTCCTTAGATTACATTTGCGCCGCTTTACCCCAAGGGTATCTTTGTGCTAATGCCGCTCGTAGCTGTTRCTCCAGCTGCGGTAGCGCCCGGCGCGCGCCGCCGGGAGGGAGAAGCCGCCGGGGCGAGCGCAGCGCGTCCCCTGAACATCTCTCTCCTCTCCGGAGTGTGGAGACATGGGCCTTCAAATGCGCCGGGCGGCGCGGCCCTCGCCGCTGCGCCCCGCGACGCCCCCGAGCGCGGCCGCCCCCGCGGCGCTCCCGTTGCGATCCTCGGCGCCGGTAATATCGACGTTAGTGGTGTCGGGAGGGGCTGCCGCTCGGTGTCGGTCCCTTTTTTGTTGGGCTTGCTGCGGGGGGCTGCTGCACCCCCGCGCCTTCCCTGCCGCTCGTGAGGCTCCGGGACCTTTCCTGCTT
>NW_028186116.1:1158076-1163816 GCF_003343005.1 Rhea americana
TTTTCTTTTCTCCCCCCTCCCCGCTTCCCCCCGCCGCCTTTTGTTTCCGCAGCGAGTCGGCACACAAAGCTGGTGCCCGGCGCGAGCGGAGGCGAGGCAGCCTCATGAGCGAGCCTGGGCAGCGCCATGGACGTGACTAAGATGGGCAGCATACAGCTGCAGAACCCCTGCCACCCCACGGGGCTGCTGCACAAAGCCAACCAGATGCGCCTGGCGGGGACGCTCTGCGACGTGGTCATCATGGTGGACAGCCAGGAGTTCCACGCTCACCGGACGGTGCTGGCGTGCACGAGCAAGATGTTCGAGATCCTCTTCCACCGCAACAGCCAGCATTACACGCTGGACTTCCTCTCGCCAAAGACTTTCCAGCAGATCCTGGAGTACGCCTACACCGCCACCCTGCAGGCAAAGGTCGAGGACCTGGACGACCTGCTGTACGCGGCCGAGATCCTCGAAATAGAGTACCTGGAGGAGCAGTGCCTGAAGATCCTGGAGACCATCCAGGCTTCCGAGGACAACGACGCCGAGGCCGCGGCGGCGGACGGCGGTGCTGAGGACGAGGAGGACAGGAAGCCGAGGTACCTCAAGAGCCTCTTCACCTCCAGGCAGCCCGGCGAGGAGGGCGCCTTCGCCAGCCAGAGCGCCGCGGCGGAGCAGAGCCCGGCCGCGTCCGCGTCCTTCGGGCTCTCCGCGATGAGCCCCACCGAGGCCGCGGTGGACAGCCTGATGAGCATCGGGCAGTCGCTGCTGCAGGGCGCCCTGCAGCGGGGTGCCCCCCCCGAGGACGCGCGCCCCGCCGGCGCCCGCCGCCCCGGCCTCGCCGAGCCCCCGGCCGAGGCCATGCAGGTGGAGGAGGCGCGCAGCCCCGCGGAGCCCGGCGCTCCCGCCGGCGACAAGCCGGACGACAGGAGCAGAGAGGGCCCCGGCACGCCGACCCGCGGCAGCGTCATCACCAGCGCCCGCGACCTGCACTACGCCCGCGACGAGGGCGCGGAGCCGCCCGCCGAGGCCGCCGCGGGGCCGGAGCGTGCCGGCGAGCCCCTGGGCGTCTACGCCGTGCTGCCGAAGCACAAAACGGACTCGGTGCTCGGCGGGCCGCCCCCGGCGGCGGCCGCCCTCCACGTGCCGCCGGCGCTCGCCGTCTCCGTGGACTTCAGCGCCTACGGCGGGCTTCTGCCGCAGGGCTTCATCCAGCGGGAGCTGTTCAGCAAGCTGGGGGAGCTGGCGGCGGGCATGAAAGCGGAGAGCAGAGCCGGGGGCGAGCCGTGCAGCGTGTGCGGGGCCGAGCTGCCGGACAACGAGGCGGTGGAGCAGCACAGGTGAGCGGCGGCGCGGAGCACCGGCGCGGCGCGGAGCACCGGCGCGGCGAACCGCGGCCCCGGCGCCTTTGTTCCCCCGGCGCGCGCGCGGCCCCGGCGCGGGGCGAAGGGCAGGAGGGGCGTGCGGCCCCCGTCCCCTCCCCGCGCGGCCGGACCCCCCGGGTTTATTTTGACAAGCGCGGCTGTTGATTTCCGCGGGCGGTGCRGCGGTGCGCCCCGCGCTGCCCTCCGGGCGCCGAGCGGAGCCCGGGGCCGACTGGCGCCCGCTGGGGCTGCGTGCCTTCCGAGCCCGTTATTTACGCCGGTGCCAAACTTTGTTTGGCCGTCCTTGCTTTCGGAGCAGATGCCTCGTGCTGGAGAACTTGCCAGGGGAAGCCAGGTCCTCTAAGCCAGTTCTACCCTGATTTGCAAGGCTGTCCATGATAAAAGAGATTGGGCAACAGTCAAATAAGCTCTCTAAAAAAAAAAATTAAATCCAAGGTGGTTTGTGTGCAGGCAAGGTCTCATGTGGCTTTTTTATAGCATTTGCTTTCTAATACGTGGTGAAAATTACCATTGCGAGAGGATTTGCGAGATCTTATTGTATTTATGGAGCCGTTAAACAGCATCCACACTGCACTGGGATTGGTAATTCCCTGCTGGAGCCACTTCGCTCGCGGCACGGGAGGTCCGGCGGGATGGTCCTCGGCCACTGAGGTGGCGCGGTGCTGCCGGCACCCCGGCCCGAAGGCACGCCAGCGCGGCGGCTGCGGCTCAGGCTGCACGGGGGAGCGCGTGCGTTCGGTGTGCACGCGTACTTGCGCGCGCGCACGTGGGTGTTTGGGAGCCCAGAGCCTCGCGAGCCGTGCTCGGTAGCGTGGGAAACGCGCGCGGAGAGCGCAGCGCGGGATTTCCGCCGAGCTTCCCGGAGCGCCCGCTCCTTTCGGTGCCRCTCGCGTGGCAGCCTGCTCAGTTGTCCGTTTTTTCCTGTTTACCACCGAGCTTGTGATTTTGGCTAATCGAGTGGATATTGAGCTGGTGGCTCTTTAATTTTTTTTTTCTTTTAATGAAAGATTTCCTTTTGGGTTCAGAAAAGTTCAGAGTTAATCTAACGCTAGCATTGATCGTCGCTGCTAACCGCAGGCGCCAAGCTAGGGATCGGCAGCGCCTTTCCTTGGCACCCTTGGCACCCGCCGCGGCTCCCGGAGAGAGCGGCCCGGCGCGGAGCGGCTCCTCGCCGTGAGGTCGGGCACTACGGGGGAAAGCGCTATCGCTTTCGGCCGGCAGCGCGCTGCGGCGGCCGCCGGGCCGGACGAGCCCGGTCCCAGCGCGGCGTCGACGCCGCGGCACCTCGGGGCGTCCTGCTGCTGTCGCTCCCGCCCGCAGCCTCTCCTCCGCCCGCCTTCGAGCGGATTAGCCGAGCGTTGCAACGCTAATGCCATTAGGCGCGTTGGCACCGCTCAACGTGTCACAGCGAGAAACAGATGCAGCGTACCATTAAAGCAATAAACGTGATAAATCAGATCCCAAGTGCTCTGCGAGATGTTATTAGTGTTAATTTTGGTGGCCCGACGCAGTAGYTGCTTTTTACTTGTTCGTCGCGTTGGAGGCGCTGGGGGTTTGGGCTCGGCGGCGGGCGAGCCCCGAGGGGAGCGGGGAAGCGGCCCCGAGCGCGGCCCGTGATTGCTTCCAGAGGCGGGAGGAGGCTCGGCGGCTCTCGGCTCTCGCTGACGGGGCTTATTAGTGGCACCTGGCGTCGTAACCCGCTAATGGGAAGCAGGGCRCGGGGCCGGGGCGGGAAGCGCCGCCGAGCCGCGGCGCTCGCCCCGCTCCGGAAATGAGGGCTGCCGCCCGCTGACCCCGCGCGCCCCGGCCCCGCGCGCCCGCCGGGACCCCGCGCAGGATGCCGGGGATTTGGGGCTCGCTCTGGTTCTCGTCAGGGGCGAGGGGGGAATGCGCCGCCCTGGGCCGCAGCCTTGAACTTTTGATTTATTCACTGCGGGCCTTAACCGTTTCCATGCCCCCTGCGCTGCAGCCCCTCCGGGGCGGCTGCACCCGGCGGAGACCCCGCTCCCAGCAGGGCTCGGCGCGTCTCCTCCCAGTGCACCGGCAGATTGTGGCTTGGGGGGGGGGTTTGCTTTTTTTTTTTCCCTCCAAGCCCCTTTTCCCAGCAGTTATTTTTGCAGCTTCCCTGCTGGCAGGCYGCCCTGCGCGGCGATACCCGTGGCGGAGCAAGTTCCCCCCGTAGGGCTGGGTGGCCAGCGGGCCCAGGGCCTGGGGATGCAGCGGGCACCCCGCGTGCCCTGCGCCACGGCGCTCCGTGGGCACCGTCCTCGAAACTGGCCCTTTTCCCATGGGTGCGTGCCAGCAAATCCCCTGCCTTGGGTACTTTGGGGCTGGAAGCTCAGTGTCGAAAACCTGATTGCAAAGGCTGGGGACGAGGGGAAATGCTTTTTTTTTTTTTTTTTTTTTTTCCTTCCCCCCTCCCCCTGAAACATAGTTTTAATTTCGCGTACAACCCAGTAAGCTTTACAGAGCCTGCCCAGCTCTTGTTGTAACTTGTAAAGTGGTATAGGTTAAACCGGTATCTATTGATCGCGCAGAAAAATCCTCAGCGAGATTGCAGCATCTCGTGGGTGATGCTATCAAATCTATTTTTTTTCCCCTTCCTGCCCTCAGCGTGGAAACAGTGCAGAATGGCACCATGAGTTTATGACAAGGTATCGGCGCAGCCGCGTTCGCTGTGGTGCGGCATCGGCCGCGTAGCCGCGCTGGTGTGTGCACATCTGCTTTCTTTGTGTATAGTAAAATGATCTGCTTTTTCCTTTTTGTTCATAATTAGCAAGAATTTTGTTTTATTACTGCTTTTTCCTTTTTTCTTCTTCTCCCTCCTTGACAGCTTCAAGAGAGACTTTAAATGAGTAATTACTAAATATTTCCCGGCAGCCAAACACGGGGCCGTGGCATCTCCTGTTGCAGAAGTGAAAAATATTTCTGGTTGCAGTTAATTTTAGTGGCAGGCAGATCATGTTAACTGGATGTAATTGCTTCCAGATATGGCAGAGGGTTTTGTGTGTTAGGATGAAGGGTCTGGTAAGTGCTCACTTCCTGTGTAAATTAGCCTATTCCATTCATTCCTCGGAGCTGGGCAGTCCTGGGTTGTGTCACTCCGCTTGCCGGTTTCCCCCGGCTGCCGTTAGGCACCTAAGTGCTTTATGGTGCCTTTAATGCCTGCCGCGGCAGCGGGCGCGCGAGCCGCGGGCTCCGGCCCCGGAGCCGTGCTGGGGGCACCGAGTCCGTGCCGAGGGGGCCGGGCCGCCGGAGCTGCAGCGAGCGCTCGCTCGCTCGGCGCGTGCTTGGGCTTCTCCAGGTCGCGCGCGGGAAGAAGGCGCGCGGCAGAGAGGCGAGGGCCCCGGAGCAGCCCTGCCGCGAGGGGCGGCGTGCCCGTTTCGGCTTGCGTGCTCCGGTGAGGTATCGCCAGCCCTGTTGCTCCTCTCCCTGGAAACTTGCTTTTTTTCTCCAGCAGGAGCAACTGGAAAATTGCCATGCGGCAGATTTCCGCTGAAATAAAGCACATGGCRTCTACGAGAAACTAGGGCAGAGGAGAGGTGCGTAGTACGTGCGAAAGGAAGGGCTGTGCATCGCGTTGAGCGAGCAAAACCAACGAGGGCGGGCAGAGCCCTCGTACGGAAAGGTTAGGCACCGTGCAGCCGGGCTCTGGGGCGCGAGCTCTTTCCGCTCGTTAGCGATGTCTGGTTTTGCTCTTGGGTCGGACCCTGGCCGCAAAGGACGGTTGTGGGGCGCTTGGGCGCGTCACCTATTTCTTCGCTGCGGTAACCTCCGTCTGCCTTAAGGCGGTCCGSAGACACTCCTTGCCGTTCCTGAACGCTGCATGCTACCGGAAAGGTTTGATAACTCCGGCAGCAGCCTGTGCTTTGCGCGCCAGGTATATTTACAAGAGCAATAAACGCTGTTTGATCACTAGTTTTCTCAAGCACAGATCTTTTTTCCTCCTCCCTAGAAGAGCATCCACCTGCTCCGCCGTTTCCCGTGACCGCCTCTCTCGTTGCCCCCTTTCTGGGGAAGGGAGCGTTGCTGGGCGAGTCTGGACGCGGTCCGGGCGGGAGCGAGGCTGCAGGACCGCGGCCGCTTGCTCGCGCCGCTCGGCCCAGCCTGTGCGTTTTGGATGGAGTCCAGCACAGTCTATATCATTTTCGCTGTAGTGTTCTTAACTGATTTTAAGTAGATTAGGGCTGGATACGTGTCCCACTGTGCTAGTTTAGTTTCCCATTGACCTCCTTAATCTTGCTGCCGTTTTATTGGCAYGCTGTTTAATAAACAAGCCTGCAATTTGCAGTTTAGGAAACATTTTTCTATTTAAACGGAAGCGGCGCGATGTGCGTTCAGCCCAACTAGAGCTACCCGCGCTGCGCGCGCGGCTC
>NW_028186116.1:1165661-1167372 GCF_003343005.1 Rhea americana
GCGGCCCCTGCGCTCGCGCCCTTGCCGGCGCGGGCCGAGGCTGCCGGGTGCGGGGGGCCGCCTTCCTCCCCCCCCCGGCGGTCGCGCTACCTGCGGATGCGGCCGAGGGGAAGCGATCGGTCGCCGACCTGAAGCGAGCGATGGAAACTTCCCTGCTGCTGAAACGGCGGCAGCCCGCGTTGCGCTCGCGCGCCGGGGCCGGCCGTCTCGTGGGTCGGACGTGCCCCGCCGCTGGTGCCGCCCGGCTGACGCGTCCCCGGTGCCGAGGCTGCGCGTGGCTTTCGCCTCGCCGCCGTTTTGCACGTGCTCTGGATGCTTTCCCCCCTGTTCCCGGAGAGGGCTGCCCCAGCAGCGGCGGGGGGAGCCGCCTGCGGCGGGTCCGTTTTGTGGCTGGCATCTCCTCGCCCGTGACATGAGTCCGCCCTTGGAGCGGGCTCTCGGCGTCGCGGTGCAGCTGCGCTAGCGAACCCGCCGCGCTGCGCGGGCTCCCCCCGCCCCGAAGCACGTATTGGGTCGGGGAAGTGGCTTTTGGCGGAGCCCCGGCAGGACGGGCTGCGACGAGGGGCCGCCCGCCGGGCGCCGTGGCGTGCCCGGCCCCGCGCGGAAGCTGCTGGCCGCAGCCCCCCGTCGAAGCGCTGCGCTCGCCTGCGCGGTTTGGCAGAAGCAGAGCCACCCCGAGCGCGGGGCTCTTTTTTTTTTTTCTTTTTCCTTTTCCTTTTCAGCGCGGTAGGGGACTGTTTATTTTCAGCAGAGCGTGTGTCCGCCTGCTAGTTGCCCTCAGTTTTGAAGGCTCGCCCTCCTGGCCCCGCTCCCGCTCTCGGAGCTCTGCTGCGGTGCTTGCCCGGCGTGCCCGGGACGTCCCGCGCGACGGTTCCCGCGGGCCGGCTCCGTTTCGGCGGGGCGGGCGTGGGGTGCGGGTCAAGCCGGCCGCTGTTATTTACAGTAGTGCCTTTCACGGGGCGAGTGAAACGGGATCCCCCCTGGAAGGGTACTGTGTTTGCTCAGTCAGGCCTTCCCGGCCGCCGAGCGCGCGGAGCCGGGGCGCTGCGGCGGGTGAAGGGGCTCATTGTAACCCGCGGCCCGGCTCGGCGGAGGGCGGCGGCGTGAGGCCTCCGAAGGGTTTCGTGTTTGTTTAGACATCTCCTCTCCTCCCTTTAAGCTAATTTATGGTGCGGGGCCGGGCGCGCATTGTGCGCGGGGCTTTTTCTTCCTCGCGCGCCTCGGCGTAATGCCTGCGGCGCCCTCCGGCCGCTGGGCTTCTCTGCGGTAAGGTTTTCCACTGCGAGTAACTAATGAGCCAGTTCTGTCCCGTTTCTTTTTTTTTAAATAAGTTTATTTTCCCTTCAGCGCGGGACAAGGAAAACGTCGTTTCCGAATGGCGTGGCGCTCGGAAGCCGCTGCGGGCTGCGCTCGCCGGCGTGCCAGATGCGTGCGGGTCACCACGCTTCTGGTCGCCTAGGCTGGAGCGGCTGAAGCACGGGGGCGTGGTGACAGGRGACGTTTGCATCCCCGATTTTGACAAAAAAGACGATTTTTAAAGCGGCCTGACCTGCTGCTGCCGCGGCTTGGGGTTTCTGTTCCTGCTGCAAGGGTTTTGGCGGAGCTCGTGGTGCAGGTCTGCGGCGGGCGGCTGGGAAGGGCCGTGCCGGTGCCCCCGGGGCGGGGGGCGCCGATACCCCCGGTGCCGGCGTTCCCCGGCGGAGCGTCCTGC
>NW_028186116.1:1168729-1171484 GCF_003343005.1 Rhea americana
TGCGCCGCCCTTCGCCGTGCCCCGCGGCGGGCGCGCGGCCTCGGCGCTTCTGCAGAGCTGCTGGCCTCCTACGAGATGAAGTCGGAGATAATAGCAATTCTAAACAGATTACGGTGGGTCTAATCAATAGTGAACTTTACCTCCTTCCTCAAACTGAAGGTCGGGGTTTTATGGCAGTAAGATAACCACTCTTGAACCGTGTGACAATCATTTTTCCGTAGGGGAAAATGGAGGCTCTAGGTAGCATTGCAGTGAGCAATGACTGAAATTGCAGGAAAAAAAGTCTTCTGCCACCTCTCTTTTTTTGCTGTGTTTTACTTTGCAGAACAAGCAGTGCTCCTCTATCGATGGAGTCAGGTTCTTTAGCAAATTTGTTGTCGTAATAGGGATCAAAAATCCTGAAAAGCAGAATTCCTGGCTGCCAGCCGTTCCTTACTGCGCTCCCCTTTGCATTTAACATCTGGCAAAAAGCAGAAGTTGGAAACGTCATCTCGCTCTTCTCCCTCAAAGTTTGCTCTCTAGCCTKAGCAGAGAGTGATTCAGCCACCGCTGCGGTGCTTTGCAGCAGGCCCTTGCTTATGAAAACACGGTTCMCTCCTTATAATAGGTTGGAAAATGAATCTTTTTCCTGCCTTTCCAGCCCTTCCTTTTCTTTCAGAAGTTGGAGCTGCGCCAGTGTTTATGAAGATAAAGCATTYGAGTATAATAGCAGACTTAAATATTGGCAAACAATTTCTGTGCCGGGAAACTTCTTGCCTATCGTTTATTATGGGGAAATTATACGTGATATATGGCTCTTCCACCGCCCCCCCCAATTTGTCCAAGAAAAGAAACTGCAAATTCACTTTCAAAGAGTCGTAAATGTAGCCACGATGAATCCACCTCGTTACTGCGGGTGGTTAAAAGATCCGTGTGAGACTGTCTGCGTGTATTGCATGGCACGTTAGGCTCCCGAGCTGTAAAATAATATATGCAAAGCTGCGCCGAAAGGGTTTTGAGGCTGTAAAATCAGCAGGATCAAAGGTGTAGTGTTTCCGGGAGGGAGAGGGCCGCTCCGGCCGCGGCGGGCACCGACGTCCCTGCGGGGCCGCGAGCGCGGGAACCGCGGGGCGCGTGCCTCGGGTGTCCCGCCACCCGAGGGGGTGAGACGTCTCTTTCTTCCGCCCTTTTCCCCCAAAGTTAGTTTCCTTTGGCCTTCGCCCCCAGCACGTGTGCGCGTTGAGCACCTGCGAGCCTCCRTGCCGGGGCTTTGCGCGGGGTCCCGGGAGCCCCCGCCGGCGTTCAGCTCCCGTTTCCTATAGCCGCTCCACGGCCTCTTCCTCCCTTTCCGTGTTTGTTTGCAAAACGCTGCCCAAGCGAGGGTTTTTGTTATGCTAAATCTCATAGGTAAACTTAGAAGGAAGACAAATACTGCTCAAACTGTCACCCAGGGTGCCATAAACACCGCGTTTGGACAGTGGCACCATTGAGGCGCTCGCGTGCGCCAGAAGCTAATACAAAGGGAGCGAGGTAGCGCACGACTCTGAAAAGGCAGTTTCTCCTCGTTTAGCTTTTAATTGCTTTCTTCCACTTTTTATGTATAAAAGATTGTCCATTTAATTAACTCGAGAATGCAATTTCAAAAACACTAATGCTTTACACATGACGGCTTTTAAAATAAAAGCAGCGTTCCGATATCGCGCGGTGCTTTTCTCGTGCCCGCGTTAACCTTGGGCGGCGGAAGCTTCTCCCGGGCGGGACGATCCCCCTGCAGCCCCTGGAGGAGGAAGGTCCCGGGCGTTTCATCCTCACTCGCCCCGTTGATGCTTGGCGCCGGGGCCGAGCTCGCCCGTGCGAGCGGCCGGTGAGTCCCTCTGAGTCCTCGCCCTCGAGCGTCGCGTGGAATCTCCCCCAGCCGCGCTGGAGACTTTGGGGACTTTTTTTCTTTCCCCACTTTTTGCTTCCCTGGTCGCTCAGGTTTCTCTTTCTGCTCCCTGGGTTTCTCGCCAAGGAGCCGAGCTGGCTGCCTGCCCCCATCCCGAGGATCCCCCGGGATCGCGCTGGAGACGCTTGCTYGTAAGGAAAGCCAGTCCGTCGCACGGCTGAATCTGAGCTCTTGGGGTCTCCCCGGCTGTCGAGGGGGGCACGGGCACGAGCGCGAACGCCCCTCTTCTCTGCTTGGCGCGACCACGCGCTCCCCCAGRCTGCAGCAGAGTGCTCCCGCGGGCACTTTGGGGCAAGTTGCTGGTTGTGCTTTTAGAAAGCTGTGTATGCGCGCGCGCACGCTTCTTTCTTCTTTCTTTTTTTCCCATTTTCTTCCTTTTTTTGTAGCCTAGAAGCCTCTCTTTGTGGCAGAAGGCTGGGAGGGTTTGAATACCGCATACAAGCGTAGGAGGCTGACTGAGACCATACGGCTTTATCATTCATTAATTCCCGTGCTCATTCATCCTTCTATTTAAACTTCTGTGTAAAGACGGTGGCTACAGATGGTCTTTTGGTGCACACTCCAGCTCCAAGGCCTCGCCCCGACAAAGGGGTACAGAGGGAGCAGCAGAGTGTACAAAATATTTCCAGCCATTAGAAACCGAGTTCTTATTCAGCGGCAGCTCCGCTTTGAGAGTGCATTTGTACGARAGCATCATAACTTAGCAGACGTGACGTTCCCGAAAGTCGGGCCGCGGCGACAGGCGAGCGTTAGCCGTGCTCTTGTTGCTCGCRGCTGCGCTTCGGGAGCCTCCGGAGCAGCGCGGCTTTAGCTGCGAACCCGCCCTTACCT
>NW_028186116.1:1171609-1182031 GCF_003343005.1 Rhea americana
GCGGAGCGGGCTGCGCGGGGCCAGCGGAGTCGGAGCCGGGGCGATCGGGCACCGGCCTCGCTGGCACCCGGCGCGCTGCTTCCGCCCGCGTCGGGGTTTTCCCAGCGCCGGGCCGGGCGCCACGAAATGCCTTCCTGGCGCTGGGCGGGGGGAGGTTAAAACCAAATGAGACCACGTATGCAAAGACTTCAAGTGCCTCCGATGCCTTCTGAGGAAAAGTTGCGGCTAAAACTTTTCTGTAGGAAAAACTGGATTCTGCGATCTCCTTTTTGCGCATGCTGTGCTTAAATATTAACACCAATTGAGCAAATTGCCTTTTAACTGCCTTTATTTGCTTTCATTAACAGTATAATTTAAAAGCTCCAGCATTTGCATGGAACCTGTTGTGCATGTTGGGGGGGGGTGAAACTATTCATGAATTAATTAATCATGAGAACTTCTTTTAAGATGGTCACAAAACGCAAGGGCAGCTCAGAAATGATTGGGGGGGTTTGGTTAAGTATGCCGCGCGCTTTTGGCTGAAATCTTTTGGGGGAGCGGAGCGTGCCTTTAGGGTTTTGTGCCTGTAATAACTCGGCTAACTCATGACGTATTTATTTGTTTTCAAACTAAATACGTTTTAAGCCGAGTAAAACTAATTATAGCGCTGTTTGCAGAGAGCCGAGGGCAGCGCTCACGGTGTCAATGCACCAGGGTTAACGTTAGTGCCAAGCTGCATAAGGGAGGAGGCTCCTCTATATAAAAAGCAAAGGAAAAAGTATTTTTTTTCTTTCCCCTCCCTTTCTCCTTGTCCCCGTCGCTGCAGCCCCGGGTGAGCGGCCCTGGCGCGAGCCGCCGACCGCAGCGTTCTTCCAGCGAGTAGCGTTTAAGTGCATTGTTCCTTCCCCAGA
This sequence comes from Rhea americana, assembly GCF_003343005.1. NCBI lineage: Eukaryota > Metazoa > Chordata > Aves > Rheiformes > Rheidae > Rhea > Rhea americana. The sequence goes on from NW_028186116.1 coordinate 1,172,500, forward strand.
TTACGCTAAGTATGTTAAAAGTTTCCAGAGTGATTTCACTGAATCACTTGCTTCCTTCGGTACAGATGTTTTTGTGGTTTTGGAACTGAAGCCAAGTCAAACAGCATGAATGAGATACAGAGACCACCATGTGCCACGCAATATAGAAAACTCCTCTGGGAGTCGGTTTATACAAGCTRTTTTGACACCTCCTGATTTGATAGTCTTTCCCGAAAAGTATGTTTTACTTAGGAAAGTTTCGCTATCAGATGGACTTTAACCAAGGCCGAGCTTTTCCATTCATTCCAGCTGTCAGTCTCTTAGAGCAACAATGCTCCTTTCTCTCCCGCTCCACATGCACATCTTAAAGTTTTTTTTCTTAGCGGTAGTAAAAATATTTTCAGAAATCATGCTTATGAAATGCTGATAATAAGCATTTTGTTTCTCCGCCTTGGGAATTTGTTTGGAACAGGGGGAGGTTTGCGGCCAGGAACGGCCGCGGTGGAAGCTCGTTGGTTCCTGCGGCGGGCTTCCTCCCTGATTTCACGAGCCGAGCGAGCTGCGCTTCTGCGCTCCGCGGAGCTCTCGCCAGCCGCTCCGACCTGCGGGCGCGGAGAGCAGCGTCGCGGCTCCGATGTCTCCGCGTGCACGCGGGGTTTTCGTAGTGCTTCTGCTCCTGAAGGCGTCGGAATACGTTTGTAGCTTATGTCCTTTGCGGGGGGGAACAGCTGATACCTCCTTTACCAGACAAAATAAAACGAAAGCATCGATCCCCCTTCCCTCCCCTCGCGCATCTTTGAGCGCACCAAGTGCTGTGGGATTTCCTTGCGCGAGACGGGCTGCTCCTTGCGTCCGGGCACCAGCTGTGTCGCGCGTGGTGATATCCACCACGTCCTCTCCCTYTTGCCTTTCTTTTAAGCGTGGTGCGAAGTAACAGGAAAGACAAAGCTGATTCTTTCCGGAGCAAAAGCAAACCGCAGTTGAGAGAGGTCTTTTGGGGGAATCCTTACAGATCGCGGTTTCTTAGGTCTGTCTGAGGGGATCTGTCTTTTCGGGACTGTCTCAGGAAAGGCTGTATAACAGCCAAGTATTAAGGTTTCATTAATCAAAGACACTTCCACTGCCCCTCTACAGAAACATAGCTGCTTTGGCTGTCCTTTGCTGACAGCTTGCTAATTCATCTTCTCGGGGAAGCAGGGCGAGGGAAACCTGCTGCTATCTCCTTGCCTTACAAAAACTTCAGCAATTGCCCGTTCTCAGTGCCCTGTGGCTGAGCGTAGGTGCTTGCTCTAGGGGGTTGAGCTCCGGTGCTCGGCATGCTCTTGCACAAAGCAAAGTGTTATGCCTCGGCCCCGGCACCAGCCGAAAACCCAAACWCCTCTAAATAAATAGGTGCGTGCTTTGGTGTATTTGCAGAAGCAATTTTCCCTGGCCCCTAGCCTTTATCCCAAGGCTGAGAGGGTGGAAAATGGGCCTCTGCGTTAGCACATGCGTGAGTATGCACTGTAACGCGGCAGTGTGGCTGAGGAGCCTCTGGTGCCGTGGAGGATGCCGGTATCTGCTCGGTGCTCTTCAGCTTCTCGTGCTGCAGGAGCTGGCCACGGTCGGCCCTGAGCCTTTGCTGCCCAGGTGGGCAGACCCTTGCACGCTTTCCAAAGTCACCAGCAGAGCAGCGAAGGGAAACGTTTTGTGAGGACTCTGCAGGAACCAGCCCGCCCTGTGCGAAGGGTAAATGCTTGTGCGGCGTCGGGACCGCGTCGGGCGCCTGGCGCCGGCGGGCTGGGCTGCGCAGGCAGCGGCACCCCGGCGTTTGCTGAAGTGTTTGCTGACACGCTCAAGCGGGGAAGGGTTTTGTTCTTGCTTTCGGTTCCCCTCTTRCTAGCTGTTCCCTTTTCTCCCCTAGCAAGAGCTGCTCTTGGCTGCTTAATGAAGTACTCTTGTTTCCACGTGGGACGTAGCGAGAAGCAGCGGGACCGCGCAGTGTCATTCAGATTGAGTTATTTAGTGTCCTGCTGCTCTTCCCGCTGCTCAGGCTCGTCTTATTTTAGAGCGGGCGGTGCAGCCAAGGGGCTCTCGCCGGCCTCAGCCCGGTCAAGGCAACGCGCGGAGAGCCTGCGTCGCGTTGGTCCTCGCGTGCAGCTTCGCCGCCGTCCTGTTTGCGGAGGAAACGGCCCCGCTGCTTTTGGCGCGGCAGGGTGCTGCTCGGGAGAGGGGCCCGGGGGGCGCGGGGGTCTCCCGAGCCCTCCCCAGGAGCGGCGGTGCGGAGCAGCCCGTCGATGCTTCGCTCGCGGGGCGCCGCGTGCCGGCAGCCGCTCGCCCTGCCCTTGCCTCCCTCCCCGCCCGGCTCGTCCTCCTTGCAGAGGGGTTTGCTGGGGGGGACGAGGGTCGTTGGTTTCGTCTTTAAGTACCCTTTTCCCAATGCTCTCTGCGAGCCTCTCCGGCGSCCTCCCCGGCACGGGCCCCGACCGCCGTTCCCCGTTCGGGGAAAGCGGAGGGTTCTGCCCGCGGGGACCTTGCGGGCTGCTGGGGGCCGGGGGGCTGCTGTCCCGCTGCCGTCCGGGGAGCTGCGCGCCTGAACGGAGGCCCCGCTGCGCTTTTGAGGGCCGAAGGTTGTTTGGAAGCAACTGGAAGTAGCATATTTAATTCTGACAGCAAAAACAATATTGCGGATTCCCTGATAGTAAGGAAGTGTTTTCATCAAAGTGCTTTATTCATATATGTGCTGACATCTGGAGAGCAGAGATAGATATTTTCCTTAAGACTGTATTTGCAACCCATGAGCTCTTCCCTTGCTGTTAATTAATCCTTTGTAGTTTGGTGACTGATGAAATCGTGACTCTATGAAATTTTAATCCTCGCGCGGTATAGACACAACTGACATTATCAGAGGACCCCAGGTGTGTTCCTGAAATTAGTTTGTTGAATCTATTGCATATTTGATTACCTTATAAAAATCCTCAGGGTCCGGGCCGCGCGCTTGCTTCTCGTTTCTGCGGGCGTGCAGCTGCTGCTCGGGGTCCGAGCCTGCCCGCAGCGCGGCGGGAGCAGGTTTGGGCCGGGGCGGCCGCGGGCTGTTGCGCCGGGAGCCCCGCGGCTCCTCGCCGTGCGCCGGGAGCACGGGGACTAACCGGCTCTGCGGGGACTCGGGGCACCCGGACGCCCGCTCGCGCGTGCCGTGCCGTGCCGTGCCGTGCCGAAGCGAGCGCGCCTCGCGCCCGCGGCGCTGCACGGAGCGCCCCTTGCATTGCCTCTTTGCCCCGCTTCCCATCCTCGCCGCCTTCCCGTCGCTCGCGGCTAAAGCTCGGGAAAGGACGGGCCCAGCACTGCACAATTTGGGGAACATGTTAATGCTCCAATGGGGTACGTGCTGCTAAGGAAACCAGATGATGACTATATTTTTAAACTTGGACGCCAWGAACCGCTTATTATTTCTGAATTAGGAATCAAAACATGTGAATAATCGCTCCATTGCTGCAGCAGATGTATTCTGCTTTAAGGTCACTTTGCTTTTTTGTTTAAATTTTGTATTTTTAAAAATAAGTTCCTCTAGTTCTCTCTTTGGCACCTCTGACATCCATGTCATGTTTGCTCAACTTACTAGTCAAAACAAGTGTTATGCCAAGCGCAGCCCTGCAGGGTCAATGTAACCCATGAAAGCAAGCACTATTCTTTTATTTTTCAATACATCAGTGTCACCAGATGCCCAAAGAGTATGGATGATGATTTTGGACTGCTGAATTAGTGCTGGTTATTCTAAGCAGGGCTGTCTGCACCAGCAGCCGTTAACCCGTTGGTGCTTGCGCTTCGCRCTGCTGATAAAGTGCGTTAATGCTCCAGCATCGCTGAAATCCCCGTTTCCGCAGCCCGGGGGTTTCACTGGAGCAAATCTTGGTGAGTTGCGACACGTGTCGGTTAACTCCTTGGAGCCGGCCGTGGAGCAGCGGCGCTCCGCGGAAAGCTGCCACAGCCGAGGCACTTTGGCCGCTCTGCGCGGCGTGCAGCGGGGACCGCGGTGTTGGGTTTTCAAGGTGGATATTACAAAGAGCCAGGCACATCTGACACTAGCGTGGAAAAGTACTGAGAGCTAAAATGGGGTTGGTCTCTGGTTTCAAACTCCTTTAGCAAGTTGTTTTTTTTTGTGTCACTCCCAAGTAACTGCCATTCACAGGGATAAGATGGAGACGTAATTAATGCTTCCTGGAAGAACAGGAGCGCGGATGCTTTGACCGGTTGTTGTRGCTTGTGGAACCTCTAGTAAGGCCCGTGTCACGCAGTGGTTGCATCCAGAATACCCTTGGGAGATTTTTCACAAGACCGCGCCGGCGGGCTCRCGTGGGTCTTGCACCGACGCCGGACCCCAGGCTCCGAGGTGCCTTCGCGCTGCTCCGCTCCAGCTGCAGCGGGCAGGAGGCGGGTTCTGCCCTTGGCTTTGCCTCTGGCCTCTGCGGCACCGTAGGTGAATCCAGGGACCTTGCTCCCCCCGYCGTTTCTTCCTTCTTTTGCGGGTTTTATCAGCGTTTGGGCGGGTAAGCGCGCRAGAGCAGGAGCTGTCCCGTAAGGCAGGTGCGCGGCGGTCAGCGCGGTGCTGTGTTTTATTAATGGCTCATCCAGGAGGAGCCCCCACGTGTCCCATGCGCCTGGTTTCGGCTGGGAGAGACGAGAGGGCTCCTGGGCTGAGGTGCGGAAGGGAAGAGCGGGAGCGCCGGCGCTGCCGGGACGGGCGCTGCGTGCGCGCGGAGCCGGTGCGGCGGAGGCTCGCTTCCGCCCCGGGAGAGCCCCCAGCAGGGGCAGAGCTTCCCCTGCCCCCACCCCAAAAACCTGCAAAGTGCTAAAAATTCTCATTTTGAGGCAAGTGAGCAATAAGGAGCATTGAGCAAAGCGAGGTGATAGGAATCCAGGGCACTGGAATAMATGAATAAATAAATAAAGCTCTTCAGCCCTATTTGCTCCTGCTATGGCAGTTGATAGGCCTAAAACCATGCGCTTTTGCAAGGAGGGAGCTTTCGAGCATCTGGGTGGAAGATGTTGCCTGCATGTGCTATCCTTGGACGTGCCATAACTTTGAACGGCAGCATGCCTTTTACGGGGTTTATTAGCACTGTTTTACGTGCAGGATCTAGGAGGAGATTTAGCATCCTTCTCTCAACTCTTTTCTTAAAAAAAAAAAAAAAAAAAAAAAGAGGAAGAAGAAAAGAGTAAAAGGAGCTGGGCTGCTCCCAGCCAGGGTCACTGCATGTAGTAAACAGCCGTGTTGGAGGGGGGAAATATCCCTGTCTGAGATGCAGCTCTAACGCTTATCTGAGGTGCGTGCGCTCGCTTCATGCTTATCGGCAGCCGTACGCGGCGCTTTGCTCCCGCGCTGGCGTGCCGGTGTGCAGCGCTCGCCGGCGAGGCGCTCCCCCCGCTCCGCGCGCGGCCGCGGGAGCGCTCCCGGCCTCCCGGCGCCCCGGCCTCCGCCCCGGCCTCCCGGCCTCCCGGCGCCCGTAAGCGAGCTGGGCGAGCCGCCGCGCGGGCGCGCTTCCCCGTGCAGCGCTCGCTGCGTCCCCCGGCTCCTGCCTCRTCTCAGCTCCCAATTTCATTCACTTCTCTATTTGCAGCTGGTACRTAATGTGTTTTTTGCAGGCGGTTTTCTATCCAGTGACCTTGGCTTTCCACAAGATGTGCACTGTAAATGAAATGTGGCATCGCCGCATGTATCTTGATAAAATATATCAGTGGATGAATTGATTTTCATATTGATTTACTGAGGCGAGAGAGGTGAGGGTGAAAATCAAGTGCCTCTTAGCGCTGCGCGGGGAAGATGGCTCGGCACCGGCGCTCGCCGGGGAGGTCGGACGCGTCCACGAGCCGGCGAAAAGCCCGCTCGCGGCCCGCCAAGTGGGGGAAGCCCGTGCTCGGGCGCCCCGAACTCGGGCCGGTTAAACGAAGCAGGTTGCAGGGTCTGGGTGGCTGCGGCAGGGCTGCGCGTGCATCCGCGTGCATCCGCGTGCGTGCACCCATGCCTGCGCACGGGGTGCTCACGGTGGAGGCACACCGGGGCAAGGCTTCCCTGTGCGGGAAGGAGTCCCTGTGTCCCTCCAGCGTGGGCTGTATTTAGCGTCGGGTGAGAAAAACAAGGAAACAGGAGAAAGCCAGAGCCTGTCCTCTGCAGCAGCAGGGAGCGTGGCGGCACGACTCGCCTGCTGCAGCGCTTCCGAGAGAGCTGCAGCGTGCCGAGCCGAGCCGAGCCGTGCCGCGCCGCGCCGTGCGGGACGGTACCCGGGCAGGGAGATGGCTGCGCGCAGCCGGCACCTTGCGCTGCCCTGCTGCTCTGGGTCTCGTGAGCAAATACGTGCTCTCCGATAGGCACGCGGCCGCCGATCTGAACTGACGGGTGATTTGTTTTATTAGGATAAGTGAGCTTAACCTACGCAGATATTGTTTATACTCTGGCTCTCAGCAAGCAGCGTAAAGGAATGTGGAGCCTTTTCCGCCTGAACCTGCTCGAGTCGGTGATTCTTCCTTTTTTGCTTTCGCAAACTGTTTAACCCGATTTCATTTAAAATGCTAAGCCACACCGATCCTGTTTCGTCCACTTATGTTTTATGTCTGCGCGTTGTATGTGCTGAGAAGGGTACGTATGTGCCTACAGTTCTATATCTGATGGCACAACATATTTATAGCCTGATATAAATAAAATCAGAAGGCTCCTATAAAACTCTGTTATTACTGCAGTACAAAGTTAGAAATGCTTGAGGTTTCTGCTACTTGGCTCTCACGTACTGCAATGAATATTTTATAGGAAAGGAAATACTTAGAGTCTGAATCTTTTTATAGCGCTGCTACTTACAAGGGTGGTAACCTTCCAGATCACACACAAAATGGTAATACTGCCCCTGCTTCTTCCAGCCTCGGGACCGAAGCTCCCAGTGCAATGCTTACCCTCGCCGCTTGGTCTCCTGCAGCCGAGGTCCAAAGACGTTTTCCCGTGCTGTTGGGCTGTGCCTAAATGCCGGCGTGCAAAGGCTCGGCGCCCCGTCCGGCCTCGTGGCCAAAGCCGTGTCCCCCGAGCGCCCGTGGCGCCTCTGACGGGTCTCTGTGACCCCCGCAAAACAATGATCTTGTTCACTTGGCTGCATTTAGGTGGGAAAACATGCAGAAGTACACAGAAGTGTAAATGATGCTATGCAGCGCCGCTTGAGGTGCGGTGCGCGGATTGGTAACGGGCGCGCAGCCGGGGCGGGGAGCGGCGGGTGAGAGTGCTGTGCGGTCGCTGTCTGGTCTTTCGCAGTCAGTGCAGGGCTCCTGCTGTTGCGCTGCTGTTGGACCTTGCTTTACTCGGTCAGGCCCCAGGGACCGGGCTGGTCGATCTCCCCGTCGCGCTCCAAGCGGCGGGTGGCTTGAGCTGGCCCCAGCGCGGCGCGCGGGCTTTGACGCTGGCTGTGGGAGACCTGGCGGAGAGAGGACATTGAGGCGTGCCCGGTAGCTGGAGAAGCATTTGGGAATTTAGTTCTCTTGCTAATTTCTGAGTTTCCTCTGCGTTTTGCGCTTCCGTTGTAGCCCCTTGGTACGTCCGCTCCTACTGTAAAAGCAAGGAAACGTGCCGAGGTGGGACTCCTCTTTTAATGTTTGCTCCTGAGAAAGGTCAGGGAAGGTTTGATGCTCCTTTGGTTTCTTGCACGTGCTCTTGGGCTGGAGCGAAGGCTCGGTGGCAGCTGCGCCGTGGGRTTTTACGGGGCTTCGCTTTTATTGCTCGAGTTAAGTACTGCAACAGGTATTTAGCAAAAGTCTGCAGTGCTAAAGCCTTTCCCTGCCAAGAAGGGTTTTTTGCCTTCCTTTCCTTTCCTTTGGTTTTTTTTTTGCCTTTCCCCAGTAGCTGTGCGTCCTGCCAAGTCTGCGCACAAGCCTTGAAATGACAAAGTACCCTTGAGTTAATTGCACAACGGATCGCCTAGAGTTAAAAGTTCTGATTTATATGACTATAGCTCTAACTGCTCAATAACACAGGCCTGTAATCTACTTTCATTTCAAACAGAACTGTGATTTATGGGGCAGCATGCCGCTTTAGCTCAGAAATGAGGTGTTCAACATATGCTCTGTTGACATAAATTTGGAATTTATCGCTCTTGTCAAAACTGCCTGTTGGACAAAGGTGCGTATTAAGGCAATAAATGGCTCGGAATAGTTTTCTGTCAAATTTCCTAACCATTGTATTCGGTCTATTTGAGGGGAAAAATATATACTTAAAAGCGGTCAAACGTCCCGAGCGCGCGCGCGGGCTGCGAGCGGCGGGGAGGGCGCGTTGCCGCCTTCCGCTCGATCGGGGCTCGGGAAGCGACCGCGGCGGTGCCCGCGGAGGGAGGCCGGGYCCGAGGGCGCAGGAAAACACCTTGGGTTTCTTTCTTTTTTGGTTGTTGCTGGGTTTTCCCCTCTTCCGGAGTGCTTTCGGTGCCAGGAGCGCCGTGTGGTTCAGCTTGCTCGCGGGGACTTTTCGGGGTGAGCGGAACACTTGGGTTTAATTTAGCATCCGGCTGGAATAATAAGGCATCGCCTGTGCTTTTATACTCGAATTTGGAGAATATCGCCAAGAAGCGATGTATTTTCAGGTACTTAAACACCACCCCCCATTCCCCCCACACACTTTGTAGGGGCACAACTTCAGCAAAACTGCAGAAACACGTATTGATCTTTTCCCTCAGATCTTAACAGCCCGGGCAGCTGTAATACCTTGCTTACATCTGCCAGGTTTTGTGCCGTTTTGCAACATCTCCTTAATCCAGTGAGCATAAATAGAATGTTTCAATCATATTTTGCTACCAGGAAGGCAGCAGATAAAGCGCTTTAAGACCTTGCTGAAAGAGACCGCCTAAGATTGCCAACGATAAGATCGTCCTACAAGCAGGCGCCGAATGAGGAACTTTTGTTCCTGGTGGAAATTTGTCGATGGAGATACTGGAAATGAATTACTCGGTGAGAAGCGGAGCATTTAGAAACAACAGGCGGGTTCCGCGCGTGCCGCGAGCATCAGCGCCCGGCGGGGCGCCGGCGAGGTCGGCGCGCGCTTCCGTTGCTCCGGACGCCCGGTCCGAACCCGGCGCGGCCGTGGTGGCGGCGGAGGAGGAAGGCTCGTCTGCGAGGGCCGCGGCTCCCATCAGATGCTACCGCCTGCCGTGTAGCTGCGCGGCCGGGGATCAACTACGGCGCTTGAGCAGATAGCGTGAATTTGACCCGCGCTCGCTCGGCCGGGCGCGCTGCTGTCTCCGGTGAAGCCGCAGCGAGCTGGTGCTCGCTGTCGCGGGGCCGTGCGACGCAGAGAGACCTGGCTTTCTGCTCTTGCCTTTCGCTTTTCCTCCAGCTCTGAGCTCTGCCGCACCTGGAGGAGACGCTTTGCACAGCGCTGTCGCCCTCCGGAAAACGAGCAGGAAATGTTTTTGCTGGCTGGCAACCGAAACGCGTTTGGGGTTTTTCCTCCTGTTTGCTTTGAAGATAAGCAGGTCCGTGGCGGCGTTCAACGGAAAGCGTGCCGCCGCCGGGGCGCGGGTCTGCGGGAGCCCGGCCGCCGGGGCCCCCGGGA